>NW_022631990.1:0-20178 GCF_010015895.1 Lontra canadensis
TATATATATATATATATATATATATATATATATATATATATATAAAAAATCCTAATTTTTTTTAAAGCCTGGCACTTGGAACGTATGTTCTAGAGGCACAGCTGGGGAGAAGAGCTCGTTAATAGAATAGCATTACTTCTCCCCACCTCAGAACAGGAGCCATAAACTATATCTGGGTCCTGGAGAATCTGGGTGGAATGTAGGAGGAGATCAGGAAACAGGAGGCATGCACAGGTTTCCCCACAATCTCCTCACACAGAATAGTTCCCTTTGTATCTGTGTTCAATTTTAAGCATGTTCAGAGGAAATTCTGTTGGGAAAAAAAGAGCCATTGCATAGATTCATCAATTGGAACGAATGCACAGATCTGGTGGGGGATGATGATGATGGGGACAGCTCTGCATGTGTGGGGGACAGGCGGTATATAGGAAATCTGTGTACCACCTTCTTTTTTTTTTTTTTAAAGATTTTATTTATTTATTTGAGAGAGAAGCAGTGAGAGAGAGCATGAGCGAGGAGAAGGTCAGAGGGAGAAGCAGACTCCCCGTGGAGCTGGGAGCCCGATGCGGGACTCCATCCCGGGACTCCGGGATCATGATCCGAGCCGAAAGCAGTCGTCCAACCAACTGAGCCACTCAGGCGTCCCATGTGTACCACCTTCTTAATTTGCTGTAAACCTAACACTGTTTCTAAAAAATTGTTTTTAGGGGGTGCCTGGGTGGCTCAGTGGGTTAAGCCTCTGCCTTCGGCTCAGGTCATGATCTCAGGGTCATGGGATCATGATCTCAGGGTCATGGGATCAAGTACCACACAGGGCTCCCTGCTCAGCAGGGAGCCTGCTTCCCCCCCCTCTCTCTCTGCCTGCCTCTCTGCCTGCTTCTGATTTCTGTCTGTCAAATAAATAAACAAAATCTTTTTTTGTTTGTTTGTTTTTAGGGGAGGAAAAGGCCACCACTACCTAAAAACATGTTTCTCAACTACTGCCTTCCTTCTCCAAAATGACCACTGGTTGACAGAACCTTTCATGAAGAGTGAGCCGGCAAGGAACACTCTGCAGGAGGGATCCCCTAGACACACTGCAGGCAGGTTCTGGCTCTGTGAGGGGTGGGGGTCCCATGAGCAGATCCAGGGATCCAGCCCTGGAAGGGTAGGACTCTCAGAGCCTCTCTAGCCCTTCCCCTGGGCTGAGGTGGTCAGTTATTGGAGCTCTGGCTCCATCTCCTCCCAAGGGCACATTTCTCAGCTGAGTCACTTCTGGTCTAGACCAGGGTGGGGTATAGAAATGGCATCCTCCCCCTGCCCCCCAATTTTGGCCTTAGAAATCTTGGTTCCAAGTCCAGGCTCTGCCCTTTATAAGACACTGAACGTCCCACCCTGTTTATTTAGCTGTAAAATGGGGATGGCCTGACACCACCCATCTCCCAGGATATGATGCGTCAGGACACCACCAGACAACGCCCAGCACAGGGCCAGGCACAGACGAGACACACACAGGGAACTTTAGTGTTTGGGCCCTGACGCTCAGGAATGGTGTCATGGGCCCCAGTTGTGGGGCGGGCCCTGCACCCTTGAACCTGCCAGGCCAGCCTGGCCAGTCCTAGCACTCGCTCAGGGTGCATTTCTTACACAGCCACCCCCAGAACAAATAGCCAGAGAGAGCACTGGACTGACAAAGACAGCAGCCTTCAGATGCTTAAAAATGCTTTAGAGCCAAGTCACGGTTTCAGGAGCTGGTTTCCAGGGAAGGAAGCCTCGGCCTGCCACCCCCAGGAGCCTCCCCTGAGGGGCCACACCCTGCACTGCCCTGAACTCATCCCTATTCATGGCAGTTTCCACACTTGCCTGTGATTTCTTGATGACAGGTGGACCTTGCCCCAGGCTGGGGTTGAGGGAGGTCCACTAACATCTCTACTACTGGGTACTTCATTTCACTCCCTGTGGTCCCCCCACCCCACCCCCACCTCCTGCCATTTGAGGACTATTCTCAAAGGAGACAGAACTGGAAACACGAAAATAGGGCAATTTTTCTCTCTTACATTAACACTCTGTGCCTCTCCCTAACAGAGGGCCTGTTTTTGCCTTGTTCATCCCCCTACTCATATATAGACGTCAATAAGGAAGGAGACAAGCAACCTTTGTGCTGGACAGGCTTCCTCTACAATCACCGCTAATTCTGGACTTTGGTCCTTCTGGAAACACGCAAGGTATGACATACACGTGAAAAACCAGTAGGTTCATTAAAAATCTAAGCTCATCTGTCTTCTTTTGCTGCTGCCCACCCTTCTCCCTATAAAAATCACTTTGACTTCATCATCAGAATCTAATTTCCACTAGAAAGAATTGGGTGTTTTTTCTCTACCCCTCACATTTTACTTCTACTGAAAAAAAATAAAGAATTTTATTACATAGTTTCTTAGAACCACCACTTGACCAAACCCTACTCTACTTCTGGTCTTGGGGACACATCAGTGAACGGCTGGGCTCGGCAAACCTCTGAAATCTTTCCAAAGACTTTTGAGATTGTTATCTTAGTTTATTATTATTATTATTCTCCCCCATTAGAAGAAATGTTTCATCATTTTGTAATCAAACAGCATTTGCAAATATCAACACGAGGATGTGTAATGTATTATGCATGCATGCTATATAATCATCTATTGTTAAGACAGAAGCCTCCTGGTGGTGTAACGCATCTCCAGTCCCACTGCCTTCCACTTAACATCCCTTTCTCAGATGGTGTGGAATAAATCATCTTTGTCTCAGAAATACTTGGCTTCTCTTTTTGCTCACTGATAGCAACACCCCTGCAGTCATTCGGGGTGACTCACAGAAGCGGATCTGGGGACTTGGTGGCCAGAGAGCCTTGAGGGGACAGGCCACCAAAGAAAAAGATACCAGGCCCTGCCCCAGTGACTGGGCAATGCAGGGTGAAGAGGGGGAAATTGGTCCTCGCCCCGCTCACCCCACCCCCCCCTACTCCCTAAAAACTCACTCCAGGCCAAAGCCTAGTGGCTTTGTCCTGCCCTCTGGTCATAGATCACCTCACCCAGGCCTGCCATCCCCAGGGAGTGTCCATCTCAGAGTCTCCTCTCTGCATCTATCTTTAGGACATCAGGGAGCCACTAACAGCAAGCTTTCAGGTAAGAAAGTATTTATGCACAAATTCACTCTGATGAACAACAGAATCCAACAGAAATGGAAGGATTTTAGGCTGTGAGGCTGGGTGTGGAGGACCTGCCTTGTGAACCTGAGATCACAGCATGCCTCAAACCCATGAGGAATATGGTTAGCCCTAGTCAGGATCAGCTCAACGGCATCAAATTTATCCAGATTCACTGAGGTTCCAACAAAATACCTTCTCTAAAAATGGGAGCTTCGGGCACCTGAGTGGCTCAGTCGGCCTTCAGCTGACTGGAGGATCCTGGGATCGAGCCCCTCATTGGGCTCCCTGCTCAGAGGGGAGCCTGCTTCTTCCCCTGCCTGCCACTCCCCCTGTTTGTGCTTTCTCAGTCAAATAAATAAATAAATAAGTGAAGCCTAAATTGCCAAATAGTACTTTAATCACTTTAAAAGGAAATCTTGCTGAAATTTGGCCCATAATTCCCTAAAGCCTTAAAAACTATCCTTTTTGCAGCACCTTTGTGGCTCAGTCAATTATGCATCTGCCTTCAGCTCAAGTAATGATCCCAGGGTCCTGGGATTGAGTCCCCTGTTGCATCAGGCTCCCTGTTCAGGCAAGGAGCCTATCTCTCTCCCTCCCTCTGCTTGTGCTCACTCTCTCGCTCTCTCTCTGTTGAGTGAATGAATAAAATCTTTAAAAAACAAAAAAACTATCCTCTTCCAGGGTGCCTGCATGGCTCAGTCAGTTAAGTGTCTGACTTTGGCTCAGGTTATGTTCTCAGGGCCCAGCTTCAGGCCCCATGGGCTCTGAGCTCAGCGGGGAGTTGGCTTCTCCCTCTCCCTCTGCCCCACAACCCTGCCCTGTGCTCATGCTCTTTAATAAGTAAAATCTTTTAAAAACAAACAAAAAACTATCGTTTTCTCACTGAAGTGGTCATCATTATGAGCATTCCCTATGGAACTAGACAATAATGTGATTATGTTTCCTTATTGTTGCTCTGTTCTTCCCCATGGCCTTCACTTTCCTGTCATCTACACATCAGTGCCTAAAAACAACCTGCCAGCCCCACCCTTCCAGGTTGTTTCTTTTCTTCCGTAGTGGTTGGGAAATCAGACAGCGACTCTTGTTAGAACAGTGAGCTAAACACAATTTAAAAAAAAAGAAGAAGAAAACAGTGTGCTAAGTGTTACCAGATCTGAGACGCTCAGAAAGCTAAAACACTGGGTTGAGAATGCAAGGATTTTGATGTAGTTTTTGCTGCGGATCCTATTTTCAATAACTTCCAGTTCAGGGCTTAAGTCCAAAGAGACGTTTCTATTACTGTGATGCTGCACGCAGAGCTCCGTGTTTTGCCCTTCTTCTGTTTGTTGTTCAGAGCCTTGCTGGTGAGAGGCCCTGAGGAGCCCCACTCAGCCTGGGAACTTCGCCTCCACATGGAGCTTCAGCAAGAAGGATGAAAGGTACGGCCTTGTGATACTGACACCAAGCTGGCATCCTTCAGGTTTCTGGAGCCCTTTACAGACTTCAGCCTCCTGTCACAGCACCGAGATGGCATCTGTGACCATGGCCACTTGACAGTATGACCAACTGGCCCCTGAAAGGAGACGCAGAGCCACACCAGGCAGACTGCCACCAGGGGCACACGGCTGCCAGTGCCATCGTGGGGCAGCTCAGCCAGGAGCCCGGAGGGTGAGGTCTAGATGGGGCCATGGGGCCTGTGTTTTCAGCTGTTCTAAGCAATGAGCTCATGCTGCATTTTTCACCCCATGGGCTGTGACCCATTACTAGGTTATGAAATCAGTTTAGTGGGTCACAACCAGCAAATTTCTTTAAAAAAATAAGTAGAACAGAATATATCCAAGTGCATCACATACAGCGAGGATGTTATTTTTATAAAACTTTTGCTTCGGTTTTATATATCTGCATGTAGGTGTGTGGTGGTTGGGACATGAGATGGATTTCTCACAGGGAGTGGTGATCAAGGAAGTCTGAAATGCGGTCATCTAACACACATCCATCCCGCAGCTACATCTTCCTGAGACCCAGCCCTGCCACCTCCCCACCCCGATGAGAAGTGCAAAGGAATCTGTTCAAGGTCCTAAAATTGGCCTCACCTGAAGACACAGGCATAAGGGAAGCCTTCTTGGGGGAAGTGGGGCTTGCTGTGGCCTGAGCATGAACAGGGAGGGGGCAGCAAGGGCAGAAGGAAAGGCATGGACGATGTACTATGGTAAGAAGGAGTTGGGTGAACACAGGGCTAAGAAAGGCCTGTGGGGGATAGCTATAGACACCTGCACTCCTGAGGAGGTAAACTGAGGGGCTGAGGCTAGAGGAGTGGGAGTTCCTGATTTGATTCCAAAGACCTATTTTCAAAATTACCTTTGGGGGACACTAGAGGGTGGGAGAGTCAAGTGGGGTGGTGTCCAGCCTAGTGCCCCTATCTTTCAGTGAGAGTGCCTGCTTTCCTTTTGTCAATTTAAATTTAACTTTTAATTAATTAAAATGAAAAATTCAGTTCCTCAGTTATACTGGCCACTTTTCAAACTCTCAGTAGCCACATAGGGCTCACGGCCATCATGTTGTATAGCACAGAGCATTTCCACCAGTGTAGCAAGGTCTACTGGACAGGGGTATTCTAGAATGAGCAAATGATTAATTCATTCCAGGATTGCCTTCCCTCAGGAATCCAACAACTTCCATTATTTCTATTACCCCTGTAGTTCTAAATGCAAATGTCTCTGGGAGGGGTACTGGAATGACCTAAATTTTTACCAAAGAGTAACTGGTTGATATTAATGGCCTGAAGAAAGCCAGAGCCTTCGAACCCATCCATCATAGGCTGAGTTTGTGTGACAGCATGTGGGATGAAGGGATGTCAGAAGACGCTGCCCTAGCTGGATGTGCGGTCTGAGGGTACTGAAGATAAGGATAAGCTCCTCTATCAGGGGATGTGGAAAACTTTGAGAACTCTGAGGAAGTCAACCACAGTTATTATTCCTCTTCAAGTGAGAGTTTATTCCCAAAAAGTCCTCAGCAAGAGGGTTATTACACAAGAAACAAGCACTTCTCTATTTCTAGGGAGGGAGTAAGAAAGAGTGGACACAGGCCTTCCCAGAGGTGGATGCCTATGAGCTTGGCCATCTTCTGCCCTTAACATTTGCTCTGTGACTAGGTCCATGGCTCTATCTCCTTCAAACCAATGACTCCCTGAAAAATACCATCAGCCCAGGCCTAGAGGCCCAAATACTAACTTGTTATTTCTATCAGGAGCCTCCATCAGCAATCCCAAGGAGAACTGTAACACTCTCTGGCCCTCCGTCCCCCTGCCCTGCTTCCTATATTCTGGTTTCTGGCTCATCCTCCACCTGCTCACTCCATCATCCAGGTCAGCACCCTATGAGTCACCCCAGACTCCTCCCTTTCCTTCCTTGCTCCCCACCCAAGGTCACCACATCTTGGCCACCTCTCCACTCTGCCATGAATCTGCCCAGCTCTGACCCCTCCAGCCCTCACAATCATAGGAGCCACCCACTGGTCTTTCTGCTTCCCATCAGGCCACCTCCAGCCCAGTGCTTCTTAATCACAGATAAGCAGCAGAATACCTTGGAGAGGTGTTTAAAATATAGATTCTGACTCAATAGATCCGGCCAGGTTGAGCACGTGTATTTTGCAAAAGTGCCCCAGGTGATTCTGATGTGTACCCTTTATTAAGAATCACTGCCACCAAAAAAAAAAAAAAAAAAAAGGAATCACTGCCACCTCCTCCTCCTCCTCATTATTAATAACAACAAAAACAGCAATTAACATTTTTTGTGCACTTACATGTACCACCTCATGTAATCTTCATGACAATCTTGTGAAGTAGGAGCTATCATCTACTCCGATTTTACAGGTGGTGAAACTGAGGCACAGAAGTCCCATGGCTAGTGAGAGTAGGACCAGAACATAACCCACCACTCCTTACCGTTCTGCTCTCTACACCACTGTATAGACCTGACTTGAAGTGTGGCTCCCTTCTTAATACCCTTTCAAGACAGTTCTAGAAAAAGATGGGGGGGGGTACTTGGATAGCTCAGTCAGTTAAGCATCTGACTCTTGATTTCTATTCAGGTTATGATCTCAGGGTTGTAATCAAAGGGCTTGCTTGAGCTCCCACTCAGTGGGGAGTCTTCTTGAGATTCTCTCTCCCCCTCTTCCCCTCCCCCCTCCTCAGGCACTCTCTCTAAAATAAATAAATAAATCTAAAAAAAAAAAAAAAGGAGAGGCACCTAGGTGGCTCAGTCCCTTAAGTGTCTGCCTTCATCTCAGGACATGATCTTGGGATCCTGGGTTCAAGCCCCACATCAGGCTTCCTGCTTAGCAGGGAGCCTGTTTCTCCCCCTGCTCCTGTTTTCTCTCACTCTCAAATAAATAAATAAAATCTTTAAAAATAAAAACATTTTTTTAAAAGATAGGAGCTTAGGGACACACTAATGATTTCCCTCTCCATCTAATCTCCCACCACAGCTTCTTAACTCTACAAGAAATATTTTGATCACAGTCATGGTTATAGAGTATACACATTATAAATATTCACTGAGATGTATGATTAGGATTTGTAACTTTCTTGTATGTTCATTACTCCTCAGTAAAAAAGATTCTGGAAATAGTCACTTAAAAATAAAGAGAAAAAGAAGGAAGGAAGGAAAGAGAAAGAAAGGGAGAGAGAGAGAAAGAAGAAAGGAGAGGAAAGAAAGAAAGAGGGAGGGAGGGAGGGAGGGAGAGAAAGAAAGGAAGGAAGGAAAGAATGAAGGAAGGAAGATAAGAAAGGAAGGAAGGAAGAAAGGGAGGGAGAAAGAAAAGGGAAGGGAAGGGGAGAAAAGGAAAGGAAAGAAAGAGAGGGAAGGAGGGAAAGAAAGGAAAGAAAGAGGGAGGGAGGGAGGGAGGGAGGGAAGGAAAGAGGAAGGAAAGGAAGGAAGGAAAGGGGGAGTGAGGGAGGGAGAGAAGGAAGGAGGGAAGCAAGGGCCAAGCAAATGTGAAATAGGTAAAAACATGCACGCTCAGAAAAAACTAGGAAGAAGCCATTACAATGCTCGTGATTATGAAGAATTCTTTCTGGAATAACACATTTAAAAACAAATTAAGAAAAGATGCCCAGAGCTAACCCAAAGGAAAGCCTTAGAGAAGACCAGGATTGAAGAGGGCACTGCCTGGAGGCAGGGTCCCCCCCCAAGATGAACAGGAAAACCCCAGTATAGGATGGTCGGGCTACAACGGGGAGCACACGGCTAGGTAGACAGCAGTCACAGCAGCAGAGACTCAGGAGCTCTGAAGGTCCATAGGGCTGTCTTTGGGCCAGAGACTACGGAATGTCCCACATGGAGGTCAATGGGAGGGAGGGGCTTCTTCCTTAAAGAGGCCAGGTGATTTCTGCATCGTGAAGAAAGTCCAGCCCCATCAAATCCAGCTCCAAATCCAAATGTTTGGTGCTTATGAATATAAAGGACTCCACTGGCATGACCCATGTTTTCAGCTCCACTGTGCAGTCCAATGGAGGAGGACTTAGCACACTGATTTTGAAGTCTACCTTAAGAGAACAAAGAAAATTCTGAGAAAAACAGTGTGATGGCGTATGCCTCACACTAGCACCTATTAAGCTATATTAAAAAAAGGTGATCCAAACAGAAGGTACTGGTGTATGAACAGACCAATTCACTGGGACAGACCAGAGTCCTAGGGCAGGCCCAGGTATGTGTGGAAATATACTGTCAGATGTGGCCAGTATTTCAGATCAGGAGGCTAAGGATAGATATTTTAATTGTTACTGACTAGGAAAAAGAAGTTATACTCTTAATTCTCAGAATTTACCAAAATGTTACAAATTCCATATAGGTTAAGAATTAAATTTATTTTTTTCCTTTTTTACTTATAACTGTAACTTGTTCAAAAGAAACCATTTAAGTATTGAGAATTGATATGAATATATAATTCTGCAGCAGAAAAAAAATTGCCTTGAACCTGTACAGCTTGATCCTCACTAGCCTGGCCCTAATTGAAGGCCTCATCCTACCACCCTGTTACCAGCTCAAGGACTGCCATGGGCCTCTCTACTTCTAGTCACAGCCACCTCCAGTCCAATGGCTTGGAAAGCCTATAAAGACCACCTTGATTGCATGGACATTTTAGATTAATGAATACTTAAATATGCAAATGACAATCTAGGATAAACATTTGTTATATAAGAAAGGCAAAGAGTTAATACCTTGAATATATATCAAGTTCTCCTTTAAATCAAAAAGACAAAAAAAGAATAAGCCACACTAAATAATAATAAAACACTGCACAAATGAAATGAAAAAAATATATACTAATAGAAAACTAAATAAAGCACATAATCAATCCTTCAAAAGAGAATTACCAATGACTAATTGGCCTGTAAAAAAAAAAAAAGAGTCCCACTAATAAAATAATAATTTTTTAAAAAGAAAAGCAAAATAAGGCAGCAACAATAAATTACTATTTTTTCTTATCAAATTTGCAATTAAAAAAAAGTAGGGGTCGGGGCACCTGGCTGGTGAGAGCATCATCTAAGTCCATGCATGTGGGGCTCCTGGGGGGCTCAGCGGGTTAAGCCTCTGCCTTTGGCTCAGGTCATGATCTCAGGGTCCTGGGATCGGGCCCCATGTCAGGCTCTCTGCTCCACGGGGAGCCTGCTTCCTCCTCTCTCTCTCTCTGCCTGCCTCTCTGCCTACTTGTGATCTCTGTCAAATAAATAAATAAAATCTTAAAAAAAAAAAAAAAAAGTAGGGGCGCCTGGGTGGCTCAGTCATTAAACATCTGCCTTCGGCTCAGGTCATGATCCCCAAGTCCTGGGATCAAGCCCCACATCAGGCTCCCTGCTCAGCGGGGAGTCTGCTTCTCCCTTTCCCACTCCCCCTCCTTGTGTTCCCTCTCGCTGTCTCTCTCTGTCAAATAAATAAATAAAATCTTAAAAAAAAAAAAAAGTAGTATTCCCTAATATTGGGAAAGCTGCAGGCAAAGAGATGCTCTTAAGACTGGGGGTAAGAGCCTAAGTTGATCTGTCCTCTCTGGAAGGCAACTGGGCAATATAAAATGAACGCATTGAAAGTGTGCATATTTTTTGATCTACCAATTGTACTTCAAGACTGTATCCTAAGAATAAAAATAAGGATGTACACAAAGTCAGTATTTTATAGAAGCCTTACTATTAGTAACCCAAGAGGCAATAATAAGGGATTAGTTAAATCATGGTAGATATACAGTGAAATACTGCAGATCCATAAGAAGTGTGTTTATTGTCAAGGAAAACTGTTTACAATGTATTGCTAAATACAAAAAGCAAGTCACGGAACCGTATGTATGAGATGAACCCAGTTATGTAACAAAATACATGTGTGTACACATCCACATAATGTGCACAGAAAAAAGGTCTTTAGGCATGTAATCAAAATAATAACACATACCACTGACTAGTATTAATAATATGACTCCTTACTTCCTTCTTTGTTCTTTGTGTTTCCCACTTTTAAAAGAACCATGGTGATGTGATATAGACCTCCTTCCCTACCATCTGCCTGGTGGGGAGTCCCTGTCCAGAATTCCCATTTGACTCTGAACATCTACATCCCTTACACATGACATATATGGTATTTCTTATGCTTCTGTTTAACTTTTCAAACTTAATCTTGTCTCTTCAATTCTCTAAACCACGGGTAAGAGTCTCACAGTGCCTACAGGTTCTTGGCAAATGGCCCGAGAAAGACCATGTCACCTCTGTGCCCATGATCCTGTGGGCTGCCTGAACACAGACTGGTTGGCTCCACAGGTGTGGCATTCAAGCTCAGCTCCAGGCCAGGCTTGAGGCTGCATGTTGTGAGCCACCTGTCAATTTCGTCCCATTGAAGATGCTTATTGTTGCTGCTCATTATTGTTGAGTGACAAGGCTGTTTGTTTAAAGCACAGGTTACTGCCCCCACACCCAGAGGCAAAGCCAATCCTATGGCATCCTATAATTAATGAACCAATAAGTATTTCCTCTGGCTTTGATCCAACAGATGCCCTCCCACTTCTTCCGCCACCCTCACCCCATTTACAACTTCCCATCTTGGCTATTGGAAGCCTCCTTTGGAAAAGCAGCCCCTTCATCAAAACTATGGGCCTAATCAGAGTAGTCCTGTGTCCCTGGTGTCCCGAGCTTGACTCACCAGCCCCTCCTTGTCCTCCTGTGTGATTAGGTCTGCTCTCATATTTAAGTGAATCTGCCACCCAAGCAGTCCAGCCTACAGAATGGAAGAGCCCTAAGAGACCACTGTAGGAAGGACACAGGATTTTTTATGCAAATTCACTAAGTTAATTTTCATGGTTGTCCATAATCTCTGTAATCAGTACTCACTTCAGTTAAACTGAGTGGAGAAAAAAAAATACAAAAGCCATCAGAAATGGGAGAGTCAGAATCTGGGAGAAAAGACCAGTCCTGCTTTTTTCCCCTCCTTGTATAGCTATGAACAATCCCTGGTGCTTCCAAGGTTCTAGAAGTAGCAAAGAAGGGAGGGAGATCCTGCTGTGCTTACCATGAGCATGTGCAGAGGCTATCTGGAGACTGAGCCTAGACTGCCACCATGGGAACCTTGGACTAGGTACTTTACAGCTCCACGCCTCGGCTTCCCCATCTGCAAGATGAGATGATAACAGTGGAACCCACCTCACAGACCTGTAATTACGGATTAAGTGAGTTAATGAAGATAAAGCACTTAGAACAGCTGCAAGCTACAAGAGAACAAGACATAAACGTGCTGGGCACTGTTAACAGAAGGAGGAGCCACACGGTGACAGTCATGTTGGGAACTGTCTAGCCTCTGTAGCCAATGGTTTCTCAGCCTCAACACTAGTAACATTTTGGGCTGGTAACTCTTCCTTGTGAGCAGCTGTTCTGCACACTGAAGGATGTTTAGCAGTAGCCCTGGCCTCTCTCTACCCACTGTATGCCAGTAGTACCCCCGCAAACCCTCCCACACACCAATTTGTGACAACCAAAAATAGCTCCAAACATTGCTAAATGTCCCCTGCTAGTGGTGTTGGGGCAAAATTGCCCCCTTTCAGACCACTGATACAGTCCTATAAAAGCCACTGTCATAGGGGCAACCCAGCAGACTCCAATAGAGCACCAACTCTTCTTTTTAGAGGGGACAGGAAAAGGGAGAGAAAGAATCTTAAGCAGGCTCCATGCCCAGCATGGACAGAGCCTGATGCAGGGCTCAATCTTGCAACTCTGAAATCATGACCTGGGCCAAAATCAAGAGTCAGATGCTCAACCTACTGAGCCACCCAGGTGCCCCTAAAGCAAGTGACTCTTGATCTCGGGGTCATGCATTCAAGCCCCACATTAGGTATAGAATTTACTTTTAAAAAGGCAGGGGAGAGGCGTCTGGTGGCTCAGTTGGTTGGGTGGCTGCCTTTGGCTCAGGTCATGATCTCAGCAGTCCTGGGATTGAGCCCCACACTGGCCTCCCTGCTCAGCAGGAAATTAGCTTCTCCCTCTCTGTCCACCCCTCCCCCTGCTTGTGCTCTGTCTCTCTCTCAAATAAATTAATTAAATCTTAAAAAAAAAAAAAAAAAAAAAAGCCACTGCTATGGAGAAGCTATGCCACACACTCCACAGGTCTGATATGGATCCAGGACTAAAGGTCCCACAATGGGGCCCCTTGTGGCTTGATATAGGAGCTGCAGTTGGGGAAGTACAGAGCAGCCAGTTCTATTTCTGTAGGTGGCTGCCATTTTCTTTCCAGGCAGATGGAATGGGAAACTGGGACCTATTCTAGTCGGAAGGTACCCTCACCCGAGAGACTAAGAGGGCGTGGACAGAAAGGGAGACGAGGAGCCGACTTCTCTGGCAGCTTGTGTCTGTGTCGTTGAAAGGCCTCACGAGAGCCCTGTAGAGCCCAGAAGGGAGAAGGCCAGAGAGGATTCAGACCTAAAGCCCTGGCTATGGCAGAAAAAAGGCTCTCACCTAGTGAGGCCTCTGGGCCCAGGAGCCTCTGCAGCCCCTCTGTTTTCAGGAAACAAGCAGGCTCTGCACGTGATTATGAAAAGAAACACATTATCTTTTCATAAAACAACCTCCTGACCATTCAGCACTATTAAAGCTTAACACTGCACTTCTTTTGACCCAGGAGTTGCTACAAATGTATTCTATATTATTCTATATATATTCTATAATATTCTGTATTAGCACAGGTGCCCAGCATCTACACAGAGCCTGTGGTGTACTAATCTAGAGTACAGGCTTGGGACCACACTGCCCGGTCCAAATCCCAGATCAATGACCTACCAGATATGTGACTACAGGAAAGTTATTGATCTGTTTGTGACTTAATTCAATCATTTGTGAAGCAGGGGCAATAATTAGGGCCTATGTCACTGGACTATTACAAGGGTTATGTGACTTACTACATGCAAAAAATAATGTCTGTGGTCAACAAATGTTAGATATCATTATGTTCTTTGTGCCCTTAACTGGTAATAGCTAAAAATTTGGAAATTTATGCCAATCAACTGGTTACATACATGTGGCACATCTATTCTACAGAATACTGGGCATCATTAAAAAAAAAATGAAGTTGAACTGTATCTACTTAAATGACACAATTCATGCAATAATATCAAATTGCTAAATAAAGAATCAAATACGTTGCAGATAGGTATACATAGTTTGGGATTGTTTGTATATAAAAAGAGCTATATAGAAATGGATACATGTCTTTATCTGCATAGAAAAATTTTTGGAAGAACCATCAAGAAGCTGTTATTGGGGCGCCTGGGTGGCTCAGTTGGTTAAGTGTCTGCCTTCGGCTCAGGTCATAATCCCAGGGTCCTGGGATTGAGCACCATATCAGGCTCCTTGCTTAGTGGGGAACCTGCTTCTCCTTCTCCTTCTGCCTGCCACTCCCCTAGCTTGTGCTCTCTCTGTCAAATAAATAAAATCTGAAAAAAGAAGGAGGAGGAGGAGAAGGAAAAACCATTAGCAATAGTTCTATCTAGAGCTAGCAATAGTTCTATCTAGGAACAGAGGACTGGAGAACTTCTGCTTTCTCCTTTGGTACTGTTAAAATTTTCTACTATGAGCATGTATGTTTTTGAAAATAATATTGTTTTTTATTGGTTTTTAAGGTTTTATGTATTCATTTGTCAGAGAGAGAAAGTGCAAAACAGGGGCAGCGGCAGGCAGGGAGAGAAGCAGGCTCCCTGCTGAGCAAGGAGCCCGAAGCTGGGCTGGATGCCGGGATCCCAGAACCCTGGGCTGATGACCTGAGCTGAAGGCAGGCACAAACTGACTGAGCCACCCAGGCATCTCTGATATATATATATATATTTTTTTTTAAAGAACAAGATAAATTTGTATCTACTGATGGAGAAACATTTTTAAGCTACATTGCAATTTTTTTTTTTAATAGCACAAGCCATAGGAATGAATCTCAGTTCACAAATTCAAGTGTGCAGGACACTAAACTTTAGTTTCTATAACTCAACTCAAATATTTATGGTAAGCTCCCATTGTGCCAACAGAAAACTCAACTGTAAGTGTATCTGAGTTCTCCTGAATACTGAGAAGTGCCAGGCATGGAGCAGAGGAGGTGGGTGTGAAGCTGGCTGAAGCCAATCTAATAGCCTCTGCTGCTCTCTGCCACCCATGGGCATCCAAGAATCTTGGACCAGGCTGACTGTGTCCCTACAGCTTGGTGGCCACCCCTCTCTGGGATCTTACTCCTGCCTGCCCAGGTGATCTGCTAGAAGGCAAGTGGGACTCTGGAGACCACAGATCTTTCTGCCCTGTCTCTCCTGCCCTGAGCCAGTCTGGGGAGGAGAGGTCTGCAAAGAACTGGGGGTTCTTTCCACTCCTGGTGAAATCCTTCTTTCTCGTTTCTAGTCAAGGTATTCAGTCTGTGCAAGAGAATCCTTTTCCTTCAATGAGCTATTCCACAAACCCTAAAGTTCTCGCAAGTGCCTAAGTTTTTGGCACACAAAAGCCAGAGACACCTGAAACTTGATTCTATTTTCTAATCTGGGGAGCTAGCTCAGGAGGAAATGAGCTCCAGGAATGTGAGAGTGGGAAAGGGGAAAATCCAAGAGGAAAGAGATTTCTCCAATATTATGCCAGCCAAACATATGTATAAATATGGAGCAAAAAGTCTGAACATTCCCACCAAAGAATTAACAGTGTCTACCAGTAGGGTAAGCTTTTAGGATAGGGGAAGGGCTAGAAGTGGGGCTTTACCTTTTTACTTTATGTATTTCTAAACTGCCTTTTTTTTTAAAGATTTTATTTATTTATTTGACAGAGATCACAAATAAGCAGAGAGGCGGCTGGAGGGGGGGGGCAGGCTCCCCACTGAGCGGAGAGCCCGACACGGGGTTCGATCCCAGGGCCCTGAGATCATGACCTGACCCGAAGGCAGAGGCTTCAACCCACTGAGCCACCCAGGTGCCCTGCTTTTATATTTTAATGATGAAGCTCTATTCAGTATCGCTTGTATCATCTACTATTTTAAATATATAAATGCACATATATTTTTCCCTCCAGGCTAGAGCTGAAGGGTGATGCAGGTCACACCTATTTAGTCCACCGAAGGGCAGAACCTTGGGGAGTATATGTGCATGAAGGGTTGCGAGACTTGTCAGGAAAGAACTCTTCCTAAGGGAAGGAGACAAGCACAGCGAACTGAACTAGGGCCAAAGCTTTGCTCAATGGAAAGGGGGAAGTAATTCTGAGCTGAAGTCGTAGTTGTGATGTACACATATCCATGGGACCAAACCTCAAGGATCTGTGAAGCACTGGGGATGCCAGCAGCCTCCCAGCCCCACTCCTACAGTGGAGCCAGCTGACCTCGTGCCAGCAGGAGAGTCAGTGGCTCCCAGCAGGCGCGGGGCGTCTAATGGGTGTGGCAATGTCCAGCAGAACTGATAGCTCCATGGGGTGTGACAGGGGCAAAGGGAGGTTGTGGAGTGGAGGAGGGGAAAAGATAGCTGGGAGTGGGAGGGTGTAGCTGTCTAACCTTATCCAACAGCGCCGGGGAGACACACACCCTGGGGACGCCCAAAATGCTCACATGGTAAGGGTGTGGGAGGTAGGTAAGACCTGGAATTCTGCACCGGCAGGTAGGAGCAAGAGTCAGAGATACACGTGGATGAGCTCTAATGATGTGACAAGTGCACAGGTGTGCAGGTGTGTGCACAGGTGGGGAGCACAGAAGAGGGAGCCACAAAGTCTACATGGGAGGGTTCATGGAAGGTCTCCTGACTCAACTGACATTGGTAATTCAGAGTGGGTGGGAAGGGTGGAGGGCATGAGGAACTGCACGTGCAAAGGCCTGGAGCTGTGGGGGAGCTAGCCAGAGGCTGGGGGAACCAACTTAGAGTACCACAGACTCAATACAGGGGAGTGGTCAATGAGGCCACGCACATTGGGTTCCATGATAAGGAATTTGAACTTTATCCTGCTGGCAATGGTGAAGCTCAGAAGAAGGCTTTTATGCAGGGAAATGAGATGAACAAATTACCAGGCAAATTTTTCACCACCACACTCCCACCACTCCTAGCTAACTCTCACCGAGTGTGTAGTCTCAGAGTGTTGCTTCCTCTAGGAAGTGTTCCCTCACCACCTTTTGGGCTCAGCTAGGCCTCAGCTCAGGCTTCTAGAGGCTCGCAAACACTGCCCTCTCTTCCTTCCCCATCACGTTGTGTCTTGATTACCTGTGCCCTGTACTTTCTTCTGTCCCCTCATACACTGCGAGTGCTGGATGCCAAGGACTACACCTGTTGTGCTCTATGTTCTATCCCCAGCACCCCACAAAGGGCCTGGCATGATAAGTATTCAATATGTATTTATTTAATAGGAAATTTATTTGGAAATAAATTTATTTAGGAAATTTAATAGGAAATTTATTTAATAGGAAAAAAAAACAAGAAAAAGAAGATATGTGTGAGAAGATAATCTTGTGGTTTCCAGCCAGAGTTGCAGATTATAAATTGGAAAGGGGAGATGAGGGGGCCTAGGGAGAAGGTTCAAGCTATAGTTTGATTAAGGAGTGACGAGGGCCTGACCTGAGGCAGTGGTGGTAGAACTGGAGAGCGGAAAAAGATTGAGAAAATCTTTAGGAGGCAGCACTGATAGACTTGGGTGATTAGATGAGGGAAGTAAGGGGATCAGATAAGGAGAGGAGGTCTTCTGGGCTTCTGGCTTAAGCAGTGGGTAGATGATAGATTAACCAAGACTGGCTATTCTGGACGAGGAGGCAATGTGTTGGGGAAGATGATGAAATCAGTTTAGACATGTTGACTTTGACATGCCTGTAGGGCATACAGGTGAAGAGGTCCCAAGGGCAGCTGGAATCACAGCACTGGAGCCCAGGACAGACATCTGAACTGAAAATAGAGATTTGGGAGTTGTCAGCCTACAGGTGATGGCTTAAGATCAAGGAAGGGATAAGATAGCCCAGGGAGCAAAAGAGGAGGGAAAACAACAAGGAAGATACCCACCTCTAAGAGGTAGGCTTGGGGTGGGGAGATATGGAGGGGAAGGAAGACATAAGAAAGGAAGGAAGAGAGCAGTACCCTAAGGGAGAAGTGGCTTCAAGAACTAGTTAACACAGTCTGTGTGTGTAGAACCCTGGCTCCCCTTAACAGCTGAGAAAACTGAGGTCTAGGGATACTGAGGTATTCAAAGCCACAAACTATTATTGCCCATGATCACACACACTGGTGCCTCTCAAATTATGATCCCTGGAGTCCTGGGGGTCCCAAAGGCCCTTCCAGTGTGGCCCAAGAGATAAAGACCATTTTTATAATAATACTAAGACTTTTTTGCAGTACTCACTCAGTTGACATTTGAACTGATAATACAAAAGCAACAGTGGGTAAAACTGCTGGGGACTTAACACAAATCACCAAAGCCATATTCTTCACCCCAAGCACTTTGGTTTAACAAAAAGGCTAGCTTCACACAAGAATGCCCATGATAGCACAATAATTACTGATTTTTTAACATGACCCTTGGGGTGCCTGGCTAGCCTGTGACTTGTGATCTCAGGGTTATAGATTGAGCCCCACATTGGGTGTAGAGATTACTTAAAAATAAAATCTTAAAAAAAAAATGAGGGGCGCCTGGGTGGCTCAGTGGGTTAAGCCTCTGCCTTCGGCTCAGGTCATGAACTCAGGGTCCTGGGATCAAACCCCACATCAGGCTCCCTCTGCCTGCCTCTCTGCCTACTTACGATCTCTCTCTGTGTCAAATAAATAAATAAATCTCAAAAAAAAAAAAATCCATGAGTACATCTTGTTAATAGTCTGTACATAAAGCACTTCTGCTATATACCAAAGTACTAGATAAATTTATGTAATTGTTTGCATTGAGAAATGAACCACCTCCTTTTTCCATGAAACATTTTTATTATAAAAATTACTAACCCCCACCCCCCCACAAAAAAAGGAAAGAACAACTGACAAACTACGATTACTCAGACGTGGGCATTTCACAGTCATTTTCTTAAAAATCAATGAAGTGAGCTTGTCATATCAAGGAAAACTGATAGTATGTTTTGCAAAAGATAAAATTCGATCTGGCAAGTGAAAATTAGAATTTCAGAAAACTTGTCTCCACACCATGAGCTTCACAGCTTCCTGGTACTTAAAGACTTTGCTGATGACATCAGCAGTAATATTAAGGAATGTAATACTATGGACCGAAATGTGTCTACATTGGGAAGCTCTGCAAACACTGAGCCATTATTTTCCAATGCATGATGTCTCAATCATGGCTAAAGAACCATTCAAAGTGCAAGACAGATCAATGGATTGGAATATAGCTGAGGATGAGAAATTCTCTGATATGGTTTCAGATCTCACATTGCAACTACCTATCAGAAAATACCATTTGTCCAGTTTTGGTGAAACATCAAAGAAGATATCCATAATTATCTGAAAAGCCTATTAAAAATACTCCTACTTTTTTCAACTACAAATCTGTATAAAGTGGGTTTGTATTCACCTACTCCAACCAAAGCAACATATGATAGACTGGTAAAGAAGAAATTACAAGAATCCGAATGTCTTCTGTTTAGCCAGTCATTAAAGACATTTGCAAAACTGTAAAATAATAACTCTCTGAATTTTTTCATTTTAGATAATATATTTTTGTTTGTTTTTATTTTAATCTTTTTTTTTTAATTTATTTTCAGCATAACAGTATTCATTGTTTTTGCACCACACCCAGTGCTCCATGCAATCTGTGCCCTCTCTAATACCCACCACCTGGTTCCCCCAACCTCCCACCCCCCATTTTTATAAAAAGTATCTTACATGTAAAGGATTTATTATTGTTATTTTTACATAATTAATAAATACTTTTAAGGTCTTTTTCTAACATTCTTTTCCATATTTGTATTATGGTAAATATCTACAGCCACAGCCCACATAAATAAAGATGTCTGAAGTTCTCAATAATTTTTAAGAGTGTAAAAGCGTCCTGAGACCAAAACGTTTGGGAACCACTAATACAGAGCCCCCCTTCCTGCCTCCCAGTTCTTGGAGCTCATTTTTAGCACGCCCACCCCTTCCACGTACTTCTCCGTAAAATACAGAATTATAATAGAAAATCAAAAATAAAACTTAGCTGAAGAAGAGATGAGAAAACAGGCACAGTGAGCTAAACAGAGAATAAGACCCTTCCTTCCCTTCAAAATAATGTTCCCTTAAGAGCCACGGCCTGGTAACTAACCCTTCCAAGGTAGGCTGGGTTCCTCTGCAAACTCTTCATACTCTGCTAACTGCGGGAGAACAGACTGGGGGCAGAGGGCTCAGTGGGAGTTCAGGTCTCATCTCCTTCACATCCAGTATCTAACCAGATACAACAGCCAATGAAGTAAGTAAGGCAGGTGGGGCCATTCTGTATTAGTCACTATTTACAGGGGAGGAAACAGAGGTCTGTGATTCCCTGATACCAATCTTAAATAAAAGATGGGGGGGGGCAGGAGCACTGGGTTACTTTCCAGAGTTCCCTCCACTGA
>NW_022631991.1:0-20147 GCF_010015895.1 Lontra canadensis
CTGAATTCTAGTTCTGACATCTTACTGATGTCCGTATTGATTAGGTCCCTAGCCATTGGTAGGGACCATGTGTACTGGAGAAGAATGTGTATTCTGTTGCTTTGGGATTTTTTTGTTTGTTTGTTTGTTTGTTTTGTTTTGTAATGAGTTTTTCCACCTTGTCATTTTATCCAGATAAGAATAGATGAATG
Source organism: Lontra canadensis (assembly GCF_010015895.1). NCBI lineage: Eukaryota > Metazoa > Chordata > Mammalia > Carnivora > Mustelidae > Lontra > Lontra canadensis. Next base: position 192 of record NW_022631991.1, read on the forward strand.
AGAGAACAAAATACTAAAAGAGTAGCATCGACCCCAAAAAGATATACACTAACATAATCAGAAGAGACCCATAAATGGGGGGAGAAGATAGGGAGGAAAAAAGAGAAAAAAAAAATGTGTGTGTGTATGTGTGTGTGTGTGTGTGTGTGTGTGTTTATATTTTAGACTGCTGAATAGAACACAGCCACACACTTGATTTTGGGTGTATTTTGGTCTTTTAGAGAAACTACCTCCCAAAATTTTAAAGAAAGAAAACCTTACATGTATACAAAATAAAGGTAAACATGATGAAGGGGTAGAACATGACTGTATAAATGAAAATTTTAAAAGATTCTAAAAAAGGAATTGATAAGAGAGGAAGTTGGTTGAAAAAGGAAAAAAAAAAAAAAGAGGAGAGAATGTGATCAGGCTGGAGACTAGATCAAAGCCATGCACTAGATATAGGATATATTTTGACTTTTTAGAAGAACCTGTATCCCAAAATTTTAAAGAAAAAAAAACCCTGTATATATGCAAAAAATAAGGTTAAATACAATGAAGGGATAAATACGACTATAACAATGAAAATTTAAGAAGATTTTTAAGAAGGTATGAAAAAGATAAAATAGTTTAAAAAAACATTAAAATAGGAAAGAGGAAATTTTTTTAAATATAGAATAAGAAAAAAATAAAGTTAAAAAAAATTTAACCTTGAAATACTAATGGATCATAGGAAAAAAAAAAAACCATGAATTCTATGTTTTGCTTTCCCCTGGCTCTGGAGTTCTATAGTTCTCATTCATCAGTAAACTTGGTCTTGGCTGATGTTCTTGCTGATTTTCTGGGAGAGGAGCCTGTTGCAGTGATTCTCAAATGTCTTTTCCTGAGGCGGAATTGTACCGCCCTTGCCAGGGACCAGACTAAGCAATCTGCTGGGATTTGGTCTCGGGAGATTTAGTTTCCTAAAAACTTTCTATACAGCTTTGGAGGTTGAGAAGGAAAATGTAGACCTCCCAATCTCCCACCTTGTAGAAGCCAAGAGCTCAGGGCCACACTCCTCAATGCACCCTCAGAGGAAAGCCATTAATCTCTCCCATCTCCCTGGTCTCCAGCCGCACTCTGAGATCACCCAGCCTGTGACCAAGCATTTCTATCTCTGGCGCATGGCCGAGTTTGGAGTCTCCAAACCCAGCTGATTCCTGCAGTGTGCTCTCCTGCTGCTCCTCCCGAAGGAGGAGGTGAGTCTCCCGGGATATGCTGCTTATTGGGTCCCTGCTGGAAGAGCAGTGGCCTGTGCCAGGGATCACGGTTTAAGGTAATCCTGAGCTGAGAGCCCACTCCTCGGCTCTGTGACTACAGCTGGCTTCCCCACTCCAATACCTGGCAGCTCTGCTGCACTCAGACACCCTGGGTCTTTTTGTGACCCTGCAGGTCCTGAGACCACTCTGTCCCCACCAGGCATCCACTCCAGCTTAGCCTCTGGAGCGAGGTCCCTCAGTGGAGCAGACTTCTAAAAGTTCCGATTTTGTGCTCCACTGCTCTACTGGTTCCTGGGAGCCAGCCCCTCCCGCCACGGTCTATCTTCACGAATGTTGCCTCAGATTCACTTCTCCACACGTCCTACCTTCCAGAAAGTGGTTGTTTTTCTGTTCTAGAATTGCTGCTCTTCTCTCTCCTGTTGAATTTGTAGCTGTTCAGAATGGTTTGATAACTATCTAGCTGAACTCTTGGGACCTGATGATATTTAGGTCTCCTACTCCTCTACCATCTTGCTGCTCCCCCCGTGTCATAGAATTCTTAAAAATGTATAACTGCTCACTAAGTGATTTTAAAAGAGGGTAGTTTCAAGACTTAAGTGAATGGTACAATTTCATTTGAAATGAGACTGTGCTTTAGTGAGAGTTTGAATGTGGATGCCAAAGTATATTTCAGAGGTAGGAGATTATAGATAATTGTTGAAATCCTGCTTAAGTGTTCAGATATTTTTGATAATAGAGTTGTTTCAAGTTGGCTTTGGTCATTCCAGATGCCATAGTTGTCCAAACAGACCAAATATTTTCAAACATCCATGTCTCTGTTCATGCTCTGCCAGCTGTTTGAAATACTTTCCTTTCCAAAGTCCAGCTAGGGAAATCCTTCACCTCCTTACATTATTAATTCATTGAACTCAGAGCACAGTGTTTCCTGCAGCCTGCCCCCCTCAATCCAATTTTAATATGTCTCAATTAGCTGTGGTTCTTAAAATGAGTACCATGTCATAATTGAATTGGTGACTTTTTTCTTAATGGTATGTAAAATAATGGTTTATTTTATAAATGATGGTGATTTAGGTTTGATGAAATACAGTATATGCACGTAAACTGCCAGTGTGTTATCCAAATGGGAATGTGCAATAAGCAGTTAGAAATGATGAGGTCTCTGGAGAGGTGAGGTGCAAAATACATTGACACATCTCAACATACCCCCAAATCTCAATGCATTATAACACTTAGCAACCCTAAGGCCCAAACTACTAAGAGTTCATGTAAACTAATAATTGGTGATGAAGTAAATTAACAAAGATGGGTAACTATCATCAAAATTCAATTTCAGAACCTATTACCCCAGATAAATCTCTCAGGCCCCTTTGAAGACTACCCTTGCTCCCACCCTCAAGTTCTAGGTAATTACTATATACTTTCTCTTATGTTTTTATTTTCTGGGTATTTCAAATAAGTGGAATAATAGAAAATGGGTCTTTTGCACCTGGCTTCTTTCATCTAGCATAATGTTTTTGAGATTCATCTATATTGTAGCATCTATCAGTAGTTTGTAACTTTTTTTTGCTGAATAATATTTCATTGTCTGGGTGGGCCACATTTTGTTTACCCATTCACTAGTTCATGGGCAGTTGGAATGCTTCTACTTTTTGGTTATTAATTATGAGTATGCTACTAAGAACTTGCACATTTAAATCTTTGTGTGATATTTGTTTCCATTTTTCTTGGGTAGAGACAGAATAATTTCTTGATCAAACTACGGATTTTTGTCTCAAAACATCTTTGAAATTTTCTTTTTTACTTGGGGTTGTATTGAGACCTTGAGTTATATACCTAAAAATTAAAATACTAATGAGTATGTGAATATGAGAAGTGCAGCTAAAAGGCTATTAAAATCTACTTGGCATCTGGTACAATTTACTGTCATTCACTGGTAACTACCTCCAGTGTTCCTGTCTGGAATAAAAATGACATATACATTATATTTACTACTCTGCTAATACCATCAAAAAGCCTAGCAATTGTCATTTCCAGACTGTCTGCTGTGAGGTGATGTAGCAATCTAATTCTTTAAAACTGTGTCTTTGAATGTATCATTTCATTTCCTCCTTTTTTGTCCTTTTATGGTTGAAGGGCATTTCACATTTGAAAACTGATATTTAGATTGATTCTTAAAGGGACCAAGAGGAAAAAAATAATTTGTTTTAAAACCTTTCTAAATCCAGAAAATAAGATACTGGAGAATTTACCCCATCTTGATTTGCTCTGTTTCCTGTCCTCTTACACTGCAGAGCAATGTAGAGCCTAATTTTACATTTGCACATTCTTGACAGCATGAATAGGGAAAATGTTATGATGACGACTATTAAAATAATATTAACAACAACACTTCTCAGGACATTTCTGCTGTAAATTGGTAGCGATTGATTAAAATTCAGAATATGGTATTCATTAATCCATTACTAAACTAGCCTTTTATTATTTCCAAAGATATTTATGTAGCATCTTCCATGTGCAATGCACTAAGCTAGGTACCTAGATGACAAATGTGAACAGCAGTTTAAATTGTACATGGTAAAGAAAGAAGCTGTTTAGTAGGTGATTTTACCAACTAATTTAAAGAAACTTAATTTTGCTTAGGAGAAGAAATTTGCAACTTTTGGTTACTTGATTTAAAGATCTTTGGGGCTTCCCTTTCCCTCTTTGGTGAAATACCTTGGTGGGCATTTTTCCTGAATAACCTGTGGGTTTGGTATTTAACAGCTTCTAAGACCAGGAAAAAACATGATTGAGAACAAGAAGAATCATTTTCTAAGGTGAAAGGTCCAGGACCTCCAAGATGAGCTCTTTTGAACCCTACATCTCTTGTTGAAACCTAAAGAAAAAGATATAAATATTGCTCAAAAATAAATGTATGAGGTTAATTACAAATACTTCATACAGAGTAAAAAATATTGTGCTGTGTCCCACATATTTAAAATTCTTGCACATTTTCTCACACTATTGATATTGTACAAGACATTTAGTGTTTGCTTAGGTTGGATGTGACACGATAGATCTTCAGTTAAAAATGACTACTCGCTTGGGTACCAGATTCCCAGATGAAGCATAATTTAATTTTTAAATTCAGACTTTGCTGAATCACAACAAGCACTCATCAGGTGACATCTATGGAGTGAAATTTCTTATAAATCAGAAAAAATGCTAGTCTAAATGTTGAGAAGAAAGGCTAAAAACTAATGATGCTATCATCTAAGAGCAAAGCCATTTCAACATAGGTACATATCAAGTTATGCTTCAGACTTCTAATTTAAAGGGGTATGGAGTTGTCCAGTCACCTTACAAAGACAATCATACCATAGTGCAAGATCTATATTTTCTACAGTGTGAATATACATAATCCTGGTTAAGCCATACCAAGATCACTCGTGTTTTCTCCTAGATTTTCTTATGTAATATTAACAAACATCGAGTTCCATATTGTGATTCTCTGACCTATAATAAGAAATATATATTTGGTCTTTGTTCTTGTTCCTAGCACAGAACTTCTAAACCCTTGGAATTTCCTAAATGATAAGAGTGATAAAGATGTCTTGATAGCCAAAACAAGCCCCTTTCAACCAAATCTTAGTTTAGACTAATGAGGTGACTTTTGGAATGCACCTAAGGATCTGGGTGGGTTGCCGGGGCCTTGATTAGGGAGTTGGAACTTTCAGTCCCACCTCCCTGACTTCCTTGGAGGGGAGAGGAGGTGGAGGTTGAATCAATCTCCAGTGGCCAATGATTTAATCAGTCATGGGTATGTAATGAAACCTCCATAAAACCCCAAAAGGTTAAGGTTTGGAGAACTCCTGGGTTGGTGTACACATGGAGATTCAGGGACAATGGCCTGCCCAGAGATCATGGAAGTTCTGAGCCCCTTCCCACTTACCTGGGTCTATGCATCCCTACCATCTGGCTGTTCCTGAGTTACATCCTTTTGTAACAAACTGTGAATATGTATAATGTTTCTCTGAGTTCTGTGAGCCACTCTAGCAAATTAGTGGAACCCAAGGAGGGGGGCTTTGGGAGCCTCTGGTCTATAGCCAGTCGGCCAGAAGCACAAGTGACAACCTGGACTTAGAACTGGTGTGGGAACAGTCTTGTGGGACTGAGCCCTTAACCTAACCATTAGCCCTAGAACAGTTTGGGATCTGATACTATCTCCAGGTAGTGTCAGAATTGAGTTAAATGACACCTGGCTGGTGTCACAGAAAATTGCTTGGGTGGTGTTAACAACATTGACAAACCCACACACACATGCACATACAGACACACACACATCAGAAATATCAACCAATGCCAAATTAGTAAGTTCATTTTAAAGATTCATTGTCAGTGTAACTTTTAAATAGAAAAAGTTTCACTTGGTACTGAAATATTAGAATGGAAATACAGCTACTATGTTCATCGTTTTCTGGGATTAGGATCAGAGAGATCTGAGTTCCATCAATATACCTCCACAACTGCAGGCCCACTGGAAGAAATTGGGGTTTTGAATACCAAAGGAAACAGGCCCTAAGGAACACTCAGCCTCCTGTTTTCTCCTGGTGCTATGCATATGCTGATGGTGGCCAGGTGGAGGATTTGGCTAGCCCAACTAATTGCTTCTATCTGGAGGAATAAGCAAATAGTGCAGTAATAGTGTACTACCCCTAGATACAAATTAAACCACGCTAAAGTGCACTTAGAAGAAATTAACAAAGCTCCAGAATGGAAAGTGACTTTAAAAAATTCATTCTCTTTTTATTTCAATTTTACGATTAATGGGAAATGAATAAATGAAAAGACCAAGGAGAGAGAGGAAATAGTAAGGGATTATTACCACAACACAAAGTCTTTATAGATACTATGTTTGAATGGGCTGAATAAAGGAGATGGAATTTTAATCATTTTCCTAGTTTTAAAAAAATTACTATTACTTTAAAAAATTATTAGTTTGGAAATCCTCAGGCTAAACCAATATACTTTGTATTTCAAACTATAGAAATCACAAAATTTAATTTATTCTAATAGAAACAATGGTATAGCTGTTCTCTGTCCAGGTGGATGTGATTTTTGTGTGTGTGTGTGTGTGTGTGTTGTCTCAAGGCAGGTGATACAGAGTAAGAGGTGCTTACACTTGAAGTTAAAATCCTAGTTCTACCAACTTTGATGTGTGAAAAATGGCACACCATTGGCACACCACTTGTGTGTATTTCACCAACTATAAGAGGAACAGAATAGATTTCTATATAGGTAAAAAGGCATTCCCCATTACACCAAATTCAGTTCTGTTTCCTTCTCCAAGTTTGGAAATATTATCTGGTCAACTGAATGGGTCAGCTAAAGATTATCACTGAATTATTCACTGAGAACTTACTCTGTGTCAGGTGCAGAACTAACAATTTAAAGTGGATTATTTATATTGATTTTCATAATTGCTCTTTGAATTATCTCTATATTATACTTGAAGAAACTGGGACTTAGGAAAAAGTAACTGTCTAAGGTCACACAACTGGTCAGGAGCCAAGATTGGAATCAGAGATATCATGTTTATTTGTACTTGAAACAACAAGCAGGGAGAGTTATGTAGTCTGGAAAGGGATGAGTCATATGAGAAAGAAGTGTGCAAATTTAAATGTGACTTTGACAGATGCTTCTATCTCCCTCCTGGTTGGCTCTTCTTCATGAGGAATTATGAATAAAACAATGTAGAAAGCTTCCTGTCAGAGCATTGAAGTAACTGGAATAGTTCTCATTTTCTTCCGCTAAACGGCATGGTATTAAGTGCTTTTCCCCAATTGGCATTCTTATAAATTATTATTATTTCTTCAGTTTTCTACCCAGGTGGCTGAGTTTTTTTGTTGCAAAATTAGTTCAGATGGTCTTACACAAAATTACATGAAATGTTGTTACACATACTTTATTGAAATGAAATATTTAACATTTAGTGAATTCCCTTGCCTCATTGGTAAGTCTAATCTATTCAGTATAATTTAAAAATAAATTTCATTCATGAGCCTCTTGTTTTCCTATTGTTTCCACATTTATTCAGTATTTTTTTTAACTACTTATTGGGGGACTTAATGGTTTTCTGGATTACCCAGCAGTGGTCCAGAATGGCGACCAGAAAATTCAGTGGCCTCTGAGAGAATAAGCATTTAAGATGCTTCTAGAATATTATTTGAGGAGGAGGATGGGAATTGTGCACATGAAGTATGATTATATTTTTGAGTGCCAACTGTGTATGGTTGTGTGTTTGAGGTGAATAATAATTTTAAGTGTTTAAACTTCCTTACAGTCTTTTTGGCTGTCTAGAAATAATTTTATTTTTGTTAGTACAAATTTCTATTATGATATGGGATTAACTAATGAAACCTTAATTTCTATTGGAAGAATTTGATATTTAAGTGATAAAAAATTGTACCTGTAAACATTCTACTTTGGAGATTGGTTAACTTTTCTGATCATATATTGACTAAAGTAAGCAAATAATTGCCCTCTTTCTTTCTGAGCAGTAGACGCTGCTTTCTTTTTTTTACTTGTGAAAAAGAGGCCTGGCCTGGAGCAAGCTGCATCCATCTCATACACTGGCTGCATGTCATAGTGCATTTCCCTTTTTGCCCAAACTTCATCTGTTTGCCATGAACAGACCAATTTAAGGGTCTCTCCTGGTGATCATGTGCTGAGTATACTGAGAAGTGGATTATAGAAAATGAGAAAAGAAAAATAAATGAAGGAACGAGGAGGAATTAGGGAAAGACAAATACAGGGGAGAAATAGGAACTGCAGGAAAAGGGGACAGAGAAGGGGAATAAGAGATTCAAGACAGGGGTACCTGGGTGGCTCAGTGGGTTAAAGCCTCTGCTTTCAGCTCAGGTTGTGATCCCAAGGTTCTGGGATTGAGCCCCACATCGGGCTCTCTGCTCAGCAGGGAGCCTGCTTTCCTTCCTCTCTCTCTGCCTGCCTCTCTGCCTACTTGTGATCTGTCTGTCAAATAAATACATAAAATCTTTAAAAAAAAAAAAAGAGATTCAGGACAAGTTGGGGAAGGAAAGGAATAGAAAGAAGCAGAGAAGATTCTTCTTTACTTTTCTTCTTCTAAGGCAGGATTCTCAACCTGGGATCCATGGAAGAAATTCAAGGGGTCCATGAGTTGGGATTTAAAAAAATTACATCCTCATTTTCTTGCACTTCTAACAGAAATTTGGCATTTCCCTCAACTGTGAATATAGGTCACAAATCACTGTAGTATTAGCAACATTGATGGTCTCGTCTTTAATAGAAATAACAAATATTTTCATATCACAATGAAGTTATTATAAATATCTTAAAATATCACTTATACTCTTAACTACTTGGAAATTACGGTCGTTACTAGATTTGCCACTAGATCTTTTTTAATGCTTTAATAAAAAAGCACATTGACTGTATCATACATTTGGTTTTAAATATTTTGTAACTGTACTTCAATATAATCAGTTTCCTTTTCAATCCTATGAATTTATGTATTTAAAAATATTATTTTGAGAAAGTTTCTGTAGGCAGCACTAGATAGATACTAAAGGGGTCTGTGGCACAAAAAAGGTTAAGAAACTCTGCTGGACAGCAGAGCTTCCCACATGAATAGTGTACAATGTGCTTGAGATATTTATTTATGCTCTCAGTCTCCAGCATGCCAGAGCCTTAAACAGCCTTGCCTGTGCAAACATTAACTTTATGTATACTATCATATGAGAAAGGTAGGGGAGCACTGATCTAAGTCACTCAGGATTTCACTCTTTTAATACTCTGGTCCTCCAAAGACATCTCACTTGTTCAAATTGCATCATCATGGTACTGGTATGGGTTACTATTGAGCACAGACAGCCAGTTATCAATGTAATCTCTGTATCTCATAGAGCATAATGCTAACAGTGTCTTTACACATAGGTAGTTATAAAAGGGGTAATTTCTTATCATTACTCAAAAATTTTTGTGAGAGGTTTGACTGGTGACTTTCTCTTCATGTAGTTATTTTCCGTCTTTTTATGTAATGTGTAAGGTCAAATTTTAAGAAATCCAGTCACACTTCATATGTCATTTGGTTGTCTTTAGTATATATTTGCAGACAGTGCCTCCTTAATTTTTGAATAATGAAATTGTAGTTGTTGATGAATTGTAGTTGATTGGATTGCTGGGTCTTTTTATGGGCTCCTGAATTTTTCACTGTGTCACTTGGTGTCCAAGTCCCCAACTTTGCAGTAAAAAGCTTTAAAGAAGATGGAATCTTTTCTCTTCCACCAACAATGATAGTCCAAGGACTGCACTGAAAATGTCACACTCAGATGAGCAGTACTGAAGTATAGAACAAGATCACTAACTGGCCGTCGATGACATATCTTGTTTCTCTGTATCTAGGAGACTGAAAATCATTTGGTTTTCTTTATCTAGACCACAGCTGTCTTGGGCCTGATTCCAATCATTTTTATCTGGTGAGGATTCTTGTTGGCAACATAAAATGCAGTTGAAGAGGGGCTGTAATGACATGGTAGTGACAGCTGAAATGCATTTCCTCATTTTGATCTACGTGAATGTTCTCAGTAGTATTACTGGAGACCATATGCCTATTCCTCTCACACATCTAGGAGATTTTCTTTTAAAGGAACCAAAAGGTTTTGGGTTTTTTTTTCCCATTAAACTCTGGACGAAGAGCAGTTGTGAGCCAGAGTTGGTTAATTCATCAAATTATAAAGTATAAAAATCAATAAATAGAAAAATGCAAAGTACCCCTCTCTGCTCCCCCCCCCATCTCCAAGGAATTCATTCATCAGGAGAGAGAGCATCACAGCAGATTTGTTAGCCTAATTATGATGTATTTTCTTTTAACCAGTTTGTATGCAATAATTGATCAAAAGTCTTCATAACAGGCTTCCCAGAACAATTCATTAGTTCAGTAAAACAATGTGAATAATAGTTGGAACACACTTGCCTCATAATCATTTTGCTAGGGGAAAAAAAAAAACCCACAACAGCTGTAGTTCAGTGTGGATGGCCATCAGAAACAGTTGATTTATCAAAATGAATTGATCTTGGCAGTTTCCATTCTGGGGCTTAGATAGAGCAGCACAATTAGAGTTCAGTGCTGCTCACATAGCCAGAACAAAGTAATGTTGGCTCATTTTCCACTAACATTATGGGTTACACCATAGATTGAAAATTCAGAATTTATCCAGCTGTACAGATTAAGCCCCAGAACTAAGTGATCAATAAATGGAGTAAAAGCATTTCCTGTTCTCACTCCATAGGAAAATGGCAGGTCAACACCTTCTTTCAAACCTGGACCTACTACCACATCCCAAAGCACAGAGCATCAACAGTAATATAGCACATTCGGCATACTGGAAAATCAATGGGCCTAGAGAGCTAAAGCTAAACTTGTGTAATTACTTCCCGCAGCATTCCTCCCCGACTCCCCTACCCGGAAATAGATTATTGCTCTGACTCTCCATAGGATAGGGTTGTGCTTTGGGAAACCTTCAGTCAATTAGTGCATATAATCCTGATTTTTAACCATAGATCATAGCCCTATACAGTTGCATGCATCTATAACTTCTTTTTCCAATCCACATTCTCTCTCTTCTTAAAAACTATGGCTTGATTCATTTGGTTTAGCAGCTGCCTCCTTATAGCACTTGCCTCCCAGATACACAGATTACATTGATAACCGGCCATCTGTGCTCGACAGTCACCCACACCAGCTCCAAATCTTTTTGGCTTCTAATTCCAAGCTATCAGTGGGATACTTGACCCTCAGGTACTGGGAAGCAGTCAGAGATGCAAAGAGCTCTGGATTACACACAAGGGATGCAGAGCTGAATGACTCCATGAATGTGGCCTATTTGGGAGCGTGACACCCCCCCCCCATTAAATGCAGATAGATTCAGCAAATATTTAAAACTTATTTTCATATTACCTACCTTGGCTTGCCTGAGAGGAAGTGGATTTTCCAGGCCAATGCCCATTTTTTGTTGCCACTAAGCTTTTAAGATCCAAATCAGGCTCTCTCTCACACTGCCAGGAAGCATGCTCAGTTGAATATATTATCTGCTTCTAACATTTCCTTATTCTGGAGACTTTTGGGTCTGCCTAACTATGTTGCCTTGGGCACCAAGTCTGTTCTGTGGGGACCAACTGGGGAACTTGCTCAGCGAACTTGCTCAAGTGCTAGGAAAGTCATAGTCACAGGGCTAAGGGAAAACAAACAAAACTTTTCACAAGTTTCACTGTGAAAAGTCTGTGGCTTGCTGCTGAAGGCAGGAGTGAAAGGGCCATGGCTGGATTATGGATAATCCATGGCTAATAATCCATGACTGGATTATTAGAGGATGGCGTGACTGAAGGGAATTTCTCGAAGGTCCAAGTCTGTTCGGTAGCCCTAAGCCCTGCCTTGACATCATTCTACTCCATGTTAAGCAGTATTAACTCCCAAGGGCTGCCAAGTGCTGATGATCCAATGTATTCATGAACCACAGCGCAATGGGAAAAAGTTAGTATCTGGGATGAAGAGAGTAAAGACTAGAAATTTGATTTGTATGCTTTTACTTTGTTTTCTGTGAGAGCTAGCCATTATTGCACTTTCATTGTGCAAAAGACAGACTGATTAAACAAATGATTATGAGAACTAAGAACCTAGCATGGGGATCTTGGCTTGCCTCCAGAGCTAATCTGGGTTATCAGCCTCCTCTTTGTCTATGTTCTTAGCATGAGAGACACAGGAATTGATAATTACTGAGCAAGGATGAGTTCCTCTCTTTACCAGTCTTCAGATTATATGATTTCAGGATATTTTGAGCATTTTCACCAAATCCCTTGCAGTTAGCTAGTAGCTCTTATTGCTGATTGATTCCCTCTACTCATGCCTTCCCCAAATTAAAATGTCCTCGTGGATCTTATTTTCCACATATTTAAGGTCATCAGTAGTGCCCACTAGAGGAAGGCCAGAGGGGAGATAGCATGGCTTGGGGACAGGGCATTGAGCTGGGGGCAAGGTGCAGAGGGTAGCTGTGTGATGTTGGACAAGGCACTTAACATTTCTGAACCCAGTGCACTACTCTGAAAAGTGAGAGGGTTCCTTTGACAATAAGATTCTATAGTGACCCTTAGAAAAATCAAGCAATGCCAGAAGTTTCCAAGCACATATAACAGGTCTACATTAGTGTTTGTAAATATAAACTATATATGTTGGTACCAACATATTATAAATAGAAAATAAGTAGTGTATTTTGGCATTTACTTAAAAAGTTTACTTCCTTTCATAACCTTTCCTATTCCATTTCACTTTATAGTTTTGCTGTTCCTTGGGAATCTTGGGGATATTATTTAATATTATCAAGAATGGGACATAATTAAATGGCCATTTTATGGTATAGTTAGTTGTCTTTAGCAGTTTATGAGAAGGGCCATTCCCGGTGATGTGCTTCTGGTGTTGCATTCTTGCCGGTGTCCAGGGCTTCTCCTCATCTCATCTGTTGCCTTCTCCCCAGAGCCCAATGTCAGAGGAATGCACGCTTAAGTAGGCTCTGTCAGGAAAACTTGTGGTGACCCTGGAAATGCTATTTAACCTTTCCATGGATAAGCATCCAAACTACAACCCAAAAATGACAGAAGCTGCCTCTTTCACAAATTTAGTTGGTATGACTAAGAAAAGAGACCGTAAAACACTGAAAATCCAAAGTGCAATGTTAAGAATTCACCAGCTCACACCAGGCAGTCATCACCATACCCTTAAAACCAACTGCTTAGCAGAAGTCCAGGTCATTTCTGACTGGAAATGGCAAAAACGTGGATGACAAAAGTTTTCACTACTATTAGATAATTTTTTTTTAAGATTTTATTTATTTATTTTCAGAGAGAGTGAGCACAGGCAGACAGAGTGGCAGGCAGAGGCAGAGGGAGAAGCAGGCTCCCTGCTGAGCAAGGAGCCTGATGTGGGACTTGATCCCAGGACGCTGGGATCATGACCTGAGCCAAAGGCAGCTGCTTAACCAACTGAGCCACCCAGGTGTCCCATATTAGATAATTGTTAACAGGGAAACTATGGATATTCTGAAGTTCCTGTGAGGTATATCAGCACTATAAGAAAGTGGTTCTCCTCGGCTCACAGGGAGGTCACAAAGACTGTTAGTGTGGCTTCTTTCACCTGCACTAATTTCACAGAAGTCTCTTTGTAACAAGTTTTTTTTTTCTTTCTTTCTTTCTTTATTTTTTTTTTTTTAAAGAGAAGAAAACAGATTTTGCTAAGTTATGTGACAGCCACAATAAGGTTTTCTGATGTATGGAAGACATTCAATCAGCCCCACACGGTTTATGTAATTTGAGAAAACAGTTTTAAAAATCATATAACAATTGGCAGTACTTAAGATTAGTACAGAGGCCATTTACCTTTTTATTACATGTTTTATTAGCACTTAGCAGATTACTTTACTATAAAAATTATCATTAGAAGGTGACACTATACTCCTCAGTTTTAGGAGAGAAAGTTGTGGAAAGTTTTCTGCAGAGTGTAGCTGATCAGAAGTGATCTTCTGGGAGAGACTACCTAAAGAATAATTAAGAGAGGATTCCTCTGGGAAGGTGGTGATTGTGGGAAGGCCAAAAGGAGTATGTTTATAATGGGGTGTGGGAAAAAGTAGGAGACCAGTGTAGACAGAGGGAACAGCATATACAAAGGCCTCAGATAAGAAAGAGGTTGGCATGTTCTGGGAGCTGGTCTAATAGTATGGCTGGGACATCATGAACAGGATGGAGCATGACAAAGTGGAATTTAAGACATATGCAGTTGAAACATTTAAAAAAAATAGTTTGTAACGTAAAACCTTAGTTTACTTGTTCATGAATCAAAAGTTACTGTGTCTATAATGAAATTGTCTACATAAATTTTAGCACAGTTATTCCATTTCTAAGGATTCTAAGGGCATGATTTTATATATATACATACACACACATATGTATACACATGCAAACACATATATACTATTTTATATCCAAGGATGTTTATGATGGCATAGCTAACTTTTATTTTTTTAAATAAAAAATGAATAAAAAATAAAACTCAGTTTCTATGGCTTTATTCTTTATCAAGCTTTCTATAAGATTGATCATGTTTTCTGTTACTCATTTTTTTCCTCTACTAATTTGAAAGTTTTTCATCCTTTTTCTACTTTGTTACCTTTCAATATTTGTGTGCCTTTTTAAATTCTAAAAAGTACATCCTCCTCTGAGCCAATATCAAATCCTTAACCCTGAAAACCGCCCCCATTTTCTTTGTTTTGTCCTATATTTTAGTCCCCTTATTTTAAAATCATTTCTATTCTAGGTTCCAAATGATTAATTCACTATTAGCTGCACCTGTTCTACTGCTTAACATTTCATTTTTTTTTAAAGGTTGATTTATTTACTTGAGAGAGAGAACAAGCGTGGGAGGGAACAGTGGAAGGAGAGGGAGAGAGAATCCCAAGTCGACTCCATGCTGAGTGTGGAGTCCAACATGGAGCTCGATCTCAGGACTCTGAGATCACTATATGAGCCAAAATCAAGAGTCAGATGCTTAACTGACTATACCACCCAGGTGCCCCTTACATTTCAATTTTTTAAATAAATAATTTCAACCTAGAGAAAACTTATAAGAATAGGATAAAGAACTTTTTTTCATGATACATTTAAGAGTAAGTGATGCCCTGTCACTTAGGATTATTTCAGGTTGTAATTCTTACAAACAAGGAAATTCTTCTTCAAAATCCAAAGGAACCTCAAAATCAGGAAATTAACATAGATACATAAGTACCATCTAATCAAATTCCATTCTAGTTTTGTCAGTTATCTCAGTAATGCCTTTTGTAGCAAAGGATCAAGCATGGAATCATGCACTGCATATAGTTTTCAGATCTCTTTAGTCTTCTTGAGTCTGGAACAGTTCCTCAGTCTTCCGTGACTTTCATGTTGAAATTTTTGAAGATTATAGCCCAGTTATTTTGTGTGATGTCCTTCAGTTTTTATCATGGCTAGACTCACATAATATATTTTGATAGGAATATCACAGAAGTCATACCATATTCTTCTCATTCTCATTTTTATTTTTTAAATTTTATTATTTTTTTGTGAAGGGAAAAAAAGGTTTTATTGATAAATAGGTTACAGGGAAATAAATAGAGTGACAGTTTGTTGGGGAGTAAAATTCGGGCAGGATCTCTATGTTTTCACCCCAGCTCTAGCTTTCAGCCTCCACCTTCCTACACGCCAGTTTGGACGATGAGGCCTTGGTGGGCATGTGCAGCCTCCTCTGGCCCTTGGGGACCTCTGTCTTCCTGGGTTTCTAATTAATTTATAATTAATAAAGGTTTTGTGGAGAAATACTTTGAAGCTATGTAAGTATCCCAGTGTTCATTAAACTTTCACCAAGTAGCTTTAGCCGCTGATGTTTCTTGGCTGAGTTAATTGTTACTCTCATGGCTGTGAAACTGTGATTTGCTAATTTGTTTATTCTACTTCTGTTTATTCATTGGAGGTCTACTGTAGTGAAAAGTTTTCTTTTTTTCCCACAGTTAGATATTCTCTTATTTGTATCAACATGGACTCATAAATTCTTTTATTCAATGTATTATAATCCCCTACAATAATTATTTATTTTGATGCTCAAATTATCCAAAATTTGGCTAGGAGTATCTGTACACTGGTGTCTGTGTCTTTGATACTTCCCCATGATTTTTTGAGCATTTTCTTACTTTCAATCCTAAAGATATTCTAGGATCATCTTATACTTTCTTTGCTGAAGCCCAGAAAGCAGACATTTTCTAAGGAACCCTGGTTCCTTTCAGTGGAGAGTGGTTATGTAGAAACTAAGATCTCAGTGTTAAGTGTAATCTTTGCTATTATTCTGAAGTTCTCTCACATTCTCTATCTTTCTGTCTCTCTCTCCATATACATAAATTTATAAACATACTTCAATATTTACTTCCCAAACTGTCTCTATTGACACTGAGTTTCACTGGTACCTTCATTTCCAATACATTTTATTTTTTTCTCTTTCCATGTTTGCCATTACTCTCTCCAACAGTGAAGAAACTGACTCTCATTATCACCAATATACTTATTTATTGCACCAGTCTTACCTTTACATTTTCCTGAATGGGATTCTTTTTCAACTTTTTTTAAATCATTTTTTTAATTTATTTTCAGCATAACAGTATTCATTGTTTTTGTACCACACCCAGTGCTCCATGCAATCCGTGCCCTCTCTAATACCCACCACCTGGTTCCCCCAACCTCCCACTCCCCACCTCTTCAAACCCTTCAGATTGTTTTTCAGAGTCCATAGTCTCTCATTGTTCACCTCCCCTTCCAATTTCCCCCAACTCCCTTCTCCTAACTCCCCATGTCCTCCATGCTATTTGTTATGCTCCACAAATAAGTGAAACCATATGATAATTGACTCTCTGTGCTTGACTTATTTCACTCAGCATAATCTCTTCAAGTCCCGTCCATGTTGTCTTCCTTGTAACTTTCTGAGGCGGGCAAGCAGAACTTGTAGAATAGAAAACACAGCATTTAGGGCTCCTCATTTTATACAAAGTTTAGTTCTGACTCTTGTGGGTATGATTTCTTTTTTCCTACCTCCTGACATGTTAAATTCCAGCCTCTAGCCCCTGTGGCCTGTATCTGATTCTTGTACCCCGGTGAGTGATTTCATCTCCTTTTTGTCCTTATGACTTTTAGTTTTCTCTTTGATTCTGGCACCCAGGAATTCCCCTATCTTGTACAGTTGGTTATATATTAAAATAGTTTCATTTTGATTTTTTGTTACATATTAGTGTATATTTAAATATTTTGACCAGGGAAGTCTGTATTGTTTCTAGTAATGAAAAATTTTAAGTGGCTAAAGTGGAGTGCTGAAATAAATTAGAATGTAAGATGGAATAATTTTTAACTATTATAAATAATATAGTTGAAATCTAATTAAGAAGATAGGAAATGCTTATAATATTAGGTTAAGAAGCATGATATGAAATTATGGGATGTTAATTATGTAAAACAATAAAAATGACATGTAAGAAAAATATAAGAACATACTAGAATGTGAAGAGTAAACCTTCTGATTTGGGGGTTCATTATTGAATTAACTTTATTTTCTGTAGAGTTAGCAGAATAGTAACTTTGACAAACATTCCTAAAAATTCCATAGAATTCCTCAAAAATTAATAATAACAATACCAGTGGTACTTTATGACTTCAGTGGGGGCTAATTATCTGGATATTGGTTGAAATAAAATACTTTGTTGAGGACTAGGGAAAACTAAGCAATTAAAATTGTGATTTGAATAAGGTGAGAGGGAGCTCATCAAGATGGTGGAGTAGGGGCCCTAAATTTCAACTGGTCCCAGGAATTCTGCTAGAGAGTTATCAAACCATTCTGAACACCTACAAACTCAATAGGAGATCAAAGAAAAGAACAGCAGCAATTCTATGAAGGGAAAAGCAACCACTCTCCAGAAGGTAGGATGGGTGGAGAAGTAAATCTGAGGTGATATTTGGGAAGAGAGACTGTGGGGGAGGGCAGGGGAGAGGGAGCCTCTGTCAGCTGGCTACTGGCAAGCAGTAGAGCAGTGGATCACAAATTCAGAACTTTTAAAAGTCGGCTCTGTGGAGGGATGTTGCTCCAATGGCTAAACGGGGGGTGGAACCCTTGCTGGAACAGTGTGATCTCAGGGCCTTTGGGGTCACAGAAAGACCAGGGGTACCTGAGTATGGTAGAGCTCCCACATATCAGAGCAGGGATGCTGGCTGCAGAGACGGAGCCAAGGAGTGGGCTCTCAGCTCCGAGTCATCATAAACTGTGATCCGAGGCACAACTGGGCTACTACTCTTTGAGCAGGGACTCCACAAGTGGCAGATCTGGGGAGACTCCACCCCCTTCCTCCACTGGGAGGAGTGGTGGAAGCGCACTACAGGAATCTGCTGGATTTGGAAAATCCAAATGGGGCTGTGTGCCAGAGATAGAAACACGTGGTCACAGGCCAGGTGAGCACAGAGCGTGGCCGGAGACCAGGGAGACAGGAGTGATTGGACTACTTTTCTCTGAGGGCACACTGAGGAGAGGGGCCTGAGCTCTCAGCTATTCTGTGTTGGAGCTATCAACTTCATTCTCATCCTCCAAAGCAGTACGGAAAGCTTTCTGGGAACAAAATCTTGTGGGAACAAACCAGAGCAAATTATTTAGCCTGGCCCCTGGCAAGGGCAGGGTAATTCTGCCTGAGGCAGAGAGAATTGAGAATCCTGGCAGTAGGTCCCTCTGCCAGAAGATCAGCAAGAACATCCAGCTAAATCCAAGTTTACTGATCAAGAAGAATGGCAAAACTCCAGTGATAGGGAATACAGCCTGTAGAATTTATGGCTTTTTCCCCATAATTCTTTAAGTCCTTCAAAGTAAATTTTTAAAATTTTCTTTATTTTTATTTCTTTTTTTTTTAAATTTTCTTCTTTCGTATTTTATTTTTTTAATTTTTTAAACTTTTTTATTTTATTTTTTTAAAATATTTTACTTATTTATTTAACAGAAAGAGAGAGAGATCACAAGTAGGCAGCGTGGCAGACAGAGAGAGGCAGGGAAGCAGGCTTGCTGCAGAGCAGAGAGCCCGACACGGGACTCAATCCCAGCACCCTGAGATCATGACCTGAGCTGACGGCAGACTTTAACACACTGAGCCACCCAGGTGCCCCTTTTCTTTCTTCTTTAAACCATCTTATCAATTCTTTTTTAAAAATCTTTTTTTTTAAGATTTTATTTATTTATTTGACAGAGATCACAAGTTGGAAGAGAGGCAGGCAGAGAGAGAAGAAGGGAAGCAGGCTCCCTACTGAGCAAAGAGCTTGAAGTGGGGCTCAATCCCAGGACCCTGGGATCATGACCTGAGCCAAAGGCAGAGGCTTTAACCCACTGAGTCACCCAAGCACCCCTAAAAATCTTTTTAAATTTTTATTTTTACAATCATATTCTATACCTTCATTGTATTTAATCTTACTATATATATATATTTATATATATACATATATATAAATATATATAAAACACACACAAGTTTTTATTTTTATAAAATTTTGGGATGCAGTTCTTCAAAAGACCAAAATATACCCTATATCTAGTGTAAGGCTGTGTTGGATTCTCCCACTGATCACATTATCTCCTTTTTCTTTTTAAATTTTCTTCTTTCTTTTTTCAACCAACTTTTTATCTTATGAATTCCTTTTTAAAAATCTTTTATTATTTTCATGTTTACAGTCATAGTCCATCCCTTTATCATATTTACCCTTATTTTTTGAATGTGTATGTTTTTCTTTCTTTAAAATTTTGGGAGGCAGTTTTTTCTAATAGACCAACATACACCCAAAATCTAGTGTGTGACTCTGTTCTATTCACCAACCTGATCATATTCTTTTTTTACCCTTCTTCCCCCTTCTCTCACCATTTCAGGTCACTTCTGATTGTTTACTGTATATTTTTCTAGTCTTGTTGTTACACTTTTAGCATTTTGTTCTCTCATTCATTTATTCTTTAAACAAAATGATAAAACGGAAAAACCTCAAACAAAAGAACAAGAGGCAGTACCGACTGCAGAGACCTAATCAATACGGACATCAGTAAGATGTCAGAACTAGAATTCAG
>NW_022631992.1:0-20115 GCF_010015895.1 Lontra canadensis
TGATCCAGGCTAAAAACTGATGTCATCTGTTTGGATTGCTAGATGTTCGGAGGATGTGGGAGCATAGCAAGGGAGCAGTCAGCCACCAACTTCTTTTAATTCTACTTTTGGAAGACTCCTCTCATTTTTAACAGCTACTGCCCTAATTCAGGCCTCTCTTACCTTTGATCTTCTCCGTTACAGTAGAGGTCTGCTCATTCTTTTCTCCTACATTTATGCCCTATGCCAGCAGATTTATCTTTTCAAACTAGAGTTTATGGTATTCTCTACCCAACAACGTTCAAAGTCTAATGCAATTGTGGGGAGTGCAAACTTGTCATTCTGGGACAGAAAATCCTTTCAGTCCAGCACTAGCCTAGTTGCTAGCCTCATCTTCCTCCCTTGCATGTCCATTTGAGATTGACTGCCTCTTCCAGGTCACTAATTCATATGCCAGTGTCCTAGGAGAGTTAATTTATTTCCCATCAGTGACCACTTGACTCTGCAAAGGTATTTTAACTCACTGGGATTTAATATAGGACAAATCTTATTACTATAACTCAGTTATTGCAAGAAAAAAAAAAGTTTCCCTGTTTCTCTCCCAGCTTGTTTCCTCTTCGCCAAAACAGAGTCTTCCTTTTGACCATACCAGTGATTTAACTCTATTTGAACAGCTTCAGTCTCTGGTCATTTATGTTAAGATTGTGTGACATTAGATATGGAATTCATATTATTTAAAATAACTTTTTTTTTCACTCAAGTATAATTAGCATACAGTGTTCTATTAGTGTCAGTGTACAGTATGATGATTCATCAGTTCTCTGTATTTCTCAGTGCTCCTCCAGATAAGTGTACCCTTGAACCCTTTGTCTCTTTCACCTAATGGCCCAACAGCTTCCCCTCTGGCAACCAAAGGGGATCTTTGTATTCATAGGTTTGGTTTTTGTTGTTGTTCAACATGACACGTTGTTCAATGACTGGATGAAGTCATATGGTAGTTGTCTTTCTCTGACGGACTTACTTCACTTAGGATTATATCTTCTAGGTCAATCCATGCTGTTGCAGATGGGAAGATCTCATCCTATTTTAGGGTTGAGTAATACTCCATTATATGTATACACTACACCTTCTTTTATCCATTCATCTGTGGATGGACACTTGGGTTGCTTCTATATCTTGGCTATTATAAATAATGCTACAGTAAATAGAAGGGTGTCTGTATCTTTTCGAATTGGGCTTTGGGGTGGTTTTTTGGTGGGGGGCAATGAGGGGTTAACTCCCCAGTAGTAGAATTATTGGGTCATTTTGTAATTCTATTTTTTATTTTTTGAGGAACATCTATAGTGTTTTCCACGGTGGCCACACCAGTTTGCTTTCCCACCAAGAGTGCACGAAAGTTCCTTTTCCTCCACATTCTTGCCAACACTTGTTATTTCTTGTGTTTCTGATTGTAGCCCTTCTGACAGGTACATTGTAATATCTCACACCATGATTTTCATTTTACTTTCCCTGATGACTAGTGATGTGGCGCATCTTTTCATGAGTCTATTGTCCATCTGTATGTGTCTGTGGAAAAATGTCTGTTCAAGTCCTCTGCCCAGTTTTAATTGGATTCATTTGAAATTTTTTTGGTGTTGAGTTGTGTAAGTTCTTTGTATGTTTTGGATATTAACCTTGTGTTGGATATATCACTTGCAAATATCTTCTCCCATTCAGTAGGTTGTCCTTTGGCTTTGTTGATGGTTCGTTTCTCTGTGCAAAACCTTTTTTATTTTGGTGTAGTAGCAGTAGTTCCACTTGCTTTTGTTTCCCTTGCCATAGGACACATATCTAGAAACATGTTTCTACAATGGGTGTTAAAGACATTACTGCCTATGTTTTCTTCTGGGAGTTTTATGGTTTCAGGTCTCATGTTTATGTCTTTAATTCATTTAGAGTTTGTTTCTGTGTATGGTGTAAGAAAGTGGTCCAGTTTCATTTTTTTGCATGTAGGTGTCCAGTTTTCCAGCACTCTTTTTTTTTTTTTTTAAGATTTTATTTATTTATTTAACAGACAGAGATCACAAGTAGGCAGAGAGGCAGGCAGAGAGAGAGAAAGGAGGAAGCAGGCTCCCTGCTGAGCAGTGAGCCAGATGCGGGGCTTGATCCCAGGACTCTGGGATCATGACCTGAGCTGAAGGCAGAGGCTTTAACCCACTGAGCCACCCAGGCGCCCCTTTCCAGCACTCTTTGTTGAAGATACTGTCTTTTCCCCATTGTATATTCTTGCCTGTTTAGTTATAGGTTAATTGACCATGTATATGTGAGTTTAATTCTGGGCTCTCTGCTCTATAGCACTGATCTGTCTTTTTTTTTTTTTTTTCACTGCCATACTGTCTTGAATACTACAGCTTGTAGTATGTCTTAAATTGTAGGATTGTGTTACCTCTAGCTTTGTTCTTCCTCCCAATTCCTTTGGTTATTTGGAGTTTTTTGTGGTTACATACAAAATTTGGACGATTTGTGGAGTGCCTGAATGGCTCATTGGTTAAACGTCTGTCTTCAGCTCAGGGCAAGATCCCAGATTCCTGGGATTGAGCCCCGCATTGGGCTCCCTACTCAGTGGGAAGCCTGTTTCTCCCTCTCCCACTCCCCCTGCTTGTGTTCCCTCTCTTGCTGTCTCTGTCAATAGATAAATAAAACCTTAAATCCTTTTTTGGACTGTTTTAGTTCTGTAAAAAAAGAAAAAAATTATTGGTGTCTTGAGAAGGATTGCAATGAACTGTAAATTGCTTTGGATAGTATAGACATTTTAGCAGTATTTGTTCTTCCAATTCCTGAGCATGGAAATCATTGCAGTTGCTTGTCACACCTTCTGTTTCTTTCATCAGTGTTTCATAGTTTTCAGAGTACATGTCTTTCAACTCATTGGTTAAGTGTTATTCTTTATGGTCCAATTCTAAGTGGGAAAGTTTTCTTTTTTTCCTCTTTCTGTGTTTCATTATTAGTTTATAGCAATATGACAGATTCTGTCTATTAATTTTCTATCCTGCAACTTCACTGAATTTATTAGTTGTAGTTTTTTTGGTGGAGTGCCACTTCCTGACGGGAAGAAGAATGGGGACAAACGGGAGAAGAATGAGGCACAAACAAGTCAGCTGCAAGAGAAGGGGAGCAGAGGAACAACAGTAGAAAAGACTGTTGCCCCAAACAACTCCTCAGTCCTGCTTTTATTAGATATAGACAGTAATCAACAGAAGAGCCGAAGAAGGCCAAACATTAATCATGCCTTGTAGATAAGAAGGAAGGCAAAATATGTCTGGTAAAGCAGTATAAAGTTAATAGTTGAGCAAGCACATTCAGAGGACTTATCTAATTAGACACAGGCTCTCTTGGGGGGGAAAGGGGAGATAACGGAAAAATGAAGCAGGTGGTGTTCTGCCCTGGGCTAGCTGGGCATCCCCAGCTGCTCGGCTTCAAGGCCATATATCGTCCTCTCCCCCAGAGGCCTGTTGCCAGTCTGTTTTTCTTGAGGCTCTGTCTAAACGTGCTTGGTAACTAGTAAAATTTCCCATGGGTTATATTTTAAGTAATACGTTGTTCTGAGGGACAGTTACAGTGGAGTCTTTAGGGTTTTCTCTATAATATCTTGTCATCTGCAAATAGTGATTTTTACTTCTTCCTTTTCAATTTGGATGTCTTTTATTTCTTTGTTTGATTGCTGTGGTTAAGACTTCCACTATTATATTGAATGAAACTGGTGAGAGGGATATCCTTCTGTTGTTTTTGATCTTAGAGGGAAAGCTCTGTTTTTCACCAGTGAGTATGAAGTTAGCTGTGCATTCTTCTTATATGGCCTTTATTATGTTGAGATATGTTCCCTCTAAAACTACTTTGTTGAGGGTTTTTATCATGAATTTTTTTTTTTTTTTGCATCTATTGAGGTAATCATGTGATTTTTGCCCTTTCTCTGTTAATGTGATGTATAACTTCGACTAACTTGTGAGTAGTGAACCATCCTTGTGTCCTGGAATAAATCCCTCTTGATCATTATGAGTTATTTTTTAATGCATTTCTGGATTCAGTTTGCTACTATTTTATTGAGGACTTTTGCATCTATGTTCATCTGAGATAGGGCCTCTAGTTGTTGTTGCTGGTTTTTTTTTTTTTAATTTCTTTTCAGCGTAACAGTATTCATTGTTTTTGCACCACACCCAGTGCTCCATGCAATATGTGCCCTCCTTAATACCCACCACCTGGCTCCCCCAACCTTCCACCCCCTGCCCCTTCAAAACCCTCAGGTTGTTTTTCAGAGTCCATAGTCTCTCATGGTTCACTTCCCCTTCCAATTTCCCTCAACTCCCTTCTCCTCTCCATCTCCCCATGTCCTCCATGTTATTTGTTATGCTCCACAAATAAGGGAAACCATATGATAATTGACTCTCTCTGCTTGACTTATTTCACTCAGCATAATATCTTCCAGTCCCATCCATGTTGCTACAAAAGTTGGGTATTCATCCTTTCTGATGGAGGCATAATACTCCATAGTGTATCTGGACCACATCTTCCTTATCCATTCGTCTGTTGAAGGGCATCTTGGTTCTTTCCACAGTTTGGCGACCATGGCCCTTGCTGCTATAAACATTGGGGTACAGATGGCCCTTCTTTTCACTACATCTGTATCTTTGGGGTAAATACCCAGTAGTGCAATTGCAGGGTCATAGGGAAGCTCTATTTTTAATTTCTTGAGGAATCTCCACACTGTTTTCCAAAGTGGCTGCACCAACTTGCATTCCCACCAACAGTGTAAGAGGGTTCCCCTTTCTCCACATCCTCTCCAACACACGTTATTTCCTGTCTTGCTAATTTTGGCCATTCTAACTGGTGTAAGGTGGTATCTCAATGTGGTTTTAATTTGAATCTCCCTAATGACAAATGATGAAGAACATTTTTTCAAATTTGTATGGAATCATAAGATTCTTATGGAATCATAAGATTAGCAATCCCGAATTGCTAAGGAAATGTTGAAAAACAAATAAAACTGGCGGCATCACGTTACCTGATTTCAAGCTTTACTACAAAGCTGTGATCACCAAGACAGCATGGTACTGGCATAAAAACAGACACATAGACCAGTGGAACAGATTAGAGAGTCCAGATAGGGACCCTCAACTCTATGGGCAAATAATCTTCGACAAAGCAGGAAAAAATATGCAGTGGAAAAAAGACAGTCTCTTCAATAAATGGTGCTGGGAAAATTGGACAGCTATATGTAGAAGAATGAAACTCGAACATTCTCTTACACCGTACACAAAGATAAATTCAAAATGGATAAAAGACCTCAACATGAGACAGGAATCCATCAGAATCCTAGAGAAGAACAGAGGCAGTAACCTCTTCGACATCAGCCACAGCAACTTCTTTCAAGATATGTCTCCAAAGGCAAAGGAAACAAAAGTGAAAATGAACTTTTGGGACTTCATCAAGATCAAAAGCTTCTGCACAGCAAAGGAAACAGTCAACAAAACAAAGAGGCAACCCATGGAATGGGAGAAGATATTTGCAAATGACAGTACAGACAAAAGGTTGATATCCAGGATCTATAAAGAACTCCTCAAACTCAACACACACAAAACAGATAATCATATCAAAAAATGGGCAGAAGATATGAACAGACACTTCTCCAATGAAGACATACAAATGGCTATCAGACACATGAAAAAAATGTTGCTGTTTTTTTTGTAGTGTCTTTATCTAGTTGATGTCCGGATTTTGCTGGCCTCATGGAAGAATAGGTATTAGCCCTTTAACTGTTTGGTAGAAATTACCTGTGAAGTCATTTGGTCATAGATTTTTTATTTATTGGGATTTTTTTTTTTTTTTTTTACTGATTTAATGTGATTGCTGGTAATTTATTCAAATTTTCTATTCTTTCCTGATTCAGTTTGGAAAGTTATATGTTCATGGAAATTTATACATTTCTACTAGGTTGTCCAATTCATTAGCATATAATCTTTCATAATCTCTCACATCCTTTGTATTTTGAGGTATCAGTTATTTCTCCTACTTCTTTTTTATTTTACTTGAGTCTTCCCTCCCCCCCATTAGTCTGGGTAAATGTTTATCAATTTTTTTCATCTGTTCAAAGAAACTGCTCCTGTTTTCATTGATCTGTTCTCTTGTTTTTGTTAGTCTGTATTTCATTTATTTCTCTTCTAATCTTTATTATTTCTTCTACCAGTTCGTACTTTCTTCATTCTTCTTCTAGCTCCTATGGGTTATTTGAGATTTTTCTTCCTTCTTGGGTAGACTTGTATTTCTATAATCTCCCCGCCCCCCGCCCTTAGAATAGCTTTTGGTGCATTCCAAAGATTTTGGACAGTTTTCTCATTTTCTTTTGTCTCCAAGTATTTTTTGGTTTTTTCTTTGATTTCTTGGTTGATGCATTCATTTTTTAGTAGCACGTTATTTAGCTTCCATATATTTGTGTTCTTTCCAGATTTTCTCTTGTGATTGATTTCTAGTTTCACACCATTGTGGTAGAAAAGATTCATGTTCTGTTTTCAATTTTTTTGAATTTGTTCAGACTTGTTTTGTGGACTAACATCATCTATTCTGTTAGGTTCATCTGGTCCAGTGTATTGTTGATTTTCTGTTTGGATGATCTACCCACAGATGTAAGTGGGGTATTAAAGTCCTCTTACTAGTACTGGACTGCTGTCAATTTCTTTGTTTATGTCTCTTAATAGTTGCTCTATGTATTTAGGTGCTTTCATGTTGGGTGCATATTTACAGTTTTTGTATCCTTTTTGGACACACCCCTTTATGTAGTGTCCTTGTCTCATTACAGTTTTTGTTTTAAAGTCTATTTTGTCTGATATAAGTATTACTACCCCAGCCTTCTTTTTACTTCCATTAGCATGGCAAATGCTTTTCCATCCCTTCACTTTCAGTCTTCATGTCTAGGTCTGAAGTCAGTCTCTTATAGAGAGCATATAGAGATATCTTGATTTTTTTTTTTTTGTTTGTTGTTGTTGTTGTTGTTTTTAAATCCAGTCAGTCACCCTATGTCTTCTGATTGAAGCATTTAGTCCATTTATATTCAAAGTAATTACTGAGAAGTGTTATTGTCATTTTGTTAACTTATTTTACGTTGTTTTTGTAATTCTCTGTTCCTTTCTGCTCATGTTCTTCTCTCACTGTTTGACGGCTATTTTTAGTGATTTGCTTGGATTCTTTTCTCTTCATTTTTGGATATCTATTACAGGTTTCTGATTTGTAGTTACTATTAGCATCTTATGCATATAGCATTAACATCTTATGCATATAGCAATCTATATTAAGTTGATGGTCACTTAAGTTTGAGCCATTCTAAAAGGACTGTATTTTTGCCTGCCCCCACATTTTATGTATATGATGTCATATTTGACATATTTTGTGATTCTGTTTATTGGTTTCTATATCTATAACTGATTTTACTGCTTTTGTGCTTTAAACTACATACTGGCTTCTAAGAGATTAATTTACTAATTTTATTATATTTGTGTTTATCTTTGAGATTTTTTCCCATTCATAATTTCCTTATTCTTGATTATGACCTTTTCTTTCCAAAGAATTCCCTTTAATCTTTCTTGTGTTGCCATCTGAGAGGTTTTTTGGTGTTGGGGATGGGTAGTCAGATCAGATATGTACTGTGGCTGCAGTCAAAATTGTGTATATGGTTATACTCAACTCTCTCCAGGGCAAGAGGCACTTTGGTGTGATACCAGTCCCTGAAAGGGCTGCCTGCAGGATGTGATACCACAAGGGCTTCTTAAGAGTGACTCCTATTGAATAGGGTGGGTTGGGATAGGAGGAGCCACAAGGTAATGTCAGGATGGGGCACATGGTGTTAGCAATGTGGTAGATTGCTAACTATGTTCCACTGGTTCCAACAAGTGTCAAGCTATCTAGTGTGGAAAGTGGGGAGTGGAGAGAAATGGTGCCTGACAACTTTTGTGTTCTTGGTGAGGCCTAATGATTCTTTCCCCTCCAATACACATTCTGAGATTAATAAATAAATCTCCTCCATATATACCCCATGAGCTTTTCAAATTTGCTTCTGTTCTGTATCTCTGAGGTGTTGTTTTTTATGTTCTTTAATGGCAGGGATTCAGTTTCTATTGTCCTCAGGCTCCCCCAGGCATGAGCCTGCCAATTTTTAAAGTACCCTGAGTTCAACTGCACTGATTGTAAAAACTCAAGAAATTAAGTTTTCAAAGCCAAATGGTATAAAGACTCATCTTCCTGATGTGGGTCCCCTATCTCTGGGATGCCTGGTATGCTTTTTGCTCTTTTCCCTTCTCCATACTCATGGTGTCCCTCCTGTTTTGGTTAGTCTCACCTGGAGTTTAGTTCTGGACTCTGTCTCGGCCCCTCCTTCTCTTTCAGTGTGGCCCCCTAATATTAACAGTGGATTGTGTGTTCTGCCAGGATTAGGGTAATTTTGGGGTTTGTTGCACTGATGTGGCTATTATCTAGGTGTGTCCATGGGATGAAGTAGGCTTAGGATCTCCCTACTCACCATCTTCCCAGAAGTACTAAAATAACTTTAAATAATGGCAAATAAAGTCACATGCTGTGTAAGCAAATGACAAATGGATTTCTTGTCCTTCTGCAATCAAATAGAAATCTGGAGAATCAAATTCTTTTTCAAAATATTGTTGTGTCTAATGTTAAGGATGTAACTTAGTTTTTGAAGAAAAATAGGAGAAGGAAAAAAAGAGCAATTAATAAACTACAGGAACCATGATCTTTCAAGGCAAAAACCTGGAAAAAAATGGTAATTCATGGAAGCATTAGTCAATTCTGAAAGTGCTGGTTATTCAAGGTCATCAAATTTTGTACCCTTTTCAACTCTAGTAAGTATTTGTACATAAAAAAAAAAAAAACCTTCAGTTTGCTATTCTATTAAATTTCCTCTGTAATCCACATTACAAGTCACTGTTGTTTGGATATTGTAAATAACGCTGCAATGAGAATGGAGGTGCACATATCTCTTGGAGATAGTGATTTAATTTCCTTTGGATATATAGCCAGAAATAGGATTGCTAGATCATATGATAACTTGATTTTAATATTTCAAAACACACTATACTCTTTTCTATCATGGCTGGACAAATTTACATTTCCAATCAAAGTGTACAGGGATTCCTTTTTCTTCAGATCCTTGCCAGCACTTGTTATTTTTTGTCTTTTTGATAATAGCTATCCTAATTTGTGTGAGGTGTTATCTTATTCTGATTTTGATTTGCATTTCCCTGATGATTAGTGATAGTGAGAACCTTTTCACACTTGATGGCTATTTGAATACCTTATTTAGAAAAATGACTATCGAGGCCTATGTCTATTTCTAAATTAGAGTATCTGAGTTTTTTGTTTTTTATTTGTTTTTGTCATTGAGTTGCATGAATTTATTATGTATTTTGGGTATTAACCCCTTATCAGATATGTAGTTTGCAAATGTTTTTTCCCATTCTATAGGTTGCCTTTTTTACTCCATTGATTTTTTTTTTTTTTTCTTGGTCACTTTTTAAAGTTTTTATTTAAATTCCAGTTAACATACAGTGTGATATTAGTTTCAGGTGTACATTATAGTGAGTCAACACTTTCATACAACATACAATAGCCAAGACATGAAAACCTAGGTGTTTATTGGCAGATGTATGGATAAAGACAAGGTGGTGTGTATATATGGAATATTATTCAGTCAGAAAAGAAGGAAATCTTGCCATTTGTGATAACATGAATGAATACTGAGGATGTGATGCTAAGTGCATTGTCAGACACAGAGAGATGATTTTTGCATGATCTCACTTGTATGCAGAATCAGAAATACTGAACTTACAGAAATCGAACAGACTGGTAGTTGCCAGTGAGAGAAATGGGTGAAGGTAATGAAAATGTATGAATTCCAGTTATAAGACATGAGAATGAATTGATATATTATAGCTAACAATTATGTATTATTTATATGAAAGTTTCTCAGAGAGTAGAACTTAGAAGTTCTTGTCACAAGAAAAAATAACTGTGAGGTGATAGGTGTTAACTAAAGTTATTGTGATAATCATTTTGCAGTATATTCATATATTAAATCATCGTGTATGCCTTAAATTTATATGACATATGTCAATTATATTTTATTAAAACTGGAGAAAAGAAAAATCACTGTTTGATAGCAATGTTGTCCTTCACTTAGGGTAACCAGATTTTGCAAATAAAAATAGAGTACATGCAGATAAATTTGAATTTCAGATAAAAAGTGACTTTTCTTATTGTAAGTATGTACCATGTAATATTTGGGATTTAGATAGTGTATTTCATTAAATGTTCCAAATGTGTTGCAGTTGTAAAACATGTTGAACCATTCTGAAACTAACTGGGGCTCTTTCTACAGAAGGTTTTCAAATTAAAATGGACACAAAGACAAAGTTTCAGTTTGACCCCATCAAATCTGAATTACTTTTCTGAATCATCATTAAATTAGCATCAATTTTACAACATCTGTTAGTAAACATTTATGTGACAGGCACTGTGCTGAAGCATTCTTCCAACAAAAGAACTTGACCTCTGGCAGGCACTTGTTTATGGAGTTTGTGACAAGAATGGCTTTTTACTCTTCAAAACTACTGAAAATTCAACTAGGAAAACAGTCTAGGCTATCAGTACAAACCAGTATTTCAAAAGTTTAAGGCCTATTTTTGTATCATTAAATTGCCACTCATCTTTAATAACAGGAATGTTGCTCTTTATGCTAGAATATGTAAGAAGTTGTAATTTAAATATAATAGTACACAAAACAAAATTAAAGCAGTTAGAGCCTCTTTTTTTTTTTTTTTTATAGGATAGTAAGGTCAAAACAGACTATAACCTTGCAATTTTATCTGTTTTGCCTGTTTTCCTTTTAAGGAAGCGAATCTAATAACCATGGCATGACAAGTAAATACACTGATGTAAAATTGCAAGTGTAACCAAAATGAAACATTTTGTGAAATAATTGGATATGATGAAACAACTGTTAAGTGGATTAATAATTAAAGAGTAAAAATCTATGAGGATGACTGAATGTTAGAAACTCTAAAGAGAATGATTTAAGTATCCAAGGATTAAAAAGTTCTTGGAAAACTCTTTAAGCTCTTGGCAAAATTAATCATGTTATAAAAAATGTAAAATATGTCTAATGGTAAGAAAAATGAATTGGTTTGCAAACTTGATTTATTTCATCTAAGAATTGATGGATAGTTGAACTTACACCTAAAAATTTAAAAAGATAAAACAATTTTGGTTTCACCATTTTTTCAGAGTTAACTATAAATTTTAATTCCTTTTTAAAAAAATATATTGCTTAAGGGTCTTTTTATGGTACCAGTTATCTTTGGGTAGGATCTCACACTGTTTTAAGAGTAGATTAGGTTGTATATTTAAAAACTTTCTATTGAAGTAGTAATAGGCATACAAAAAAGTGTACATAAATGTGCCACTCGTTTGCACAGCTGAATTACCTATGCAGTCAATACCCAAATTCAGAAAAGAGTATTACCAACACCGGGGTGTCGCTCCAGTCCTTCTTTCCAGTCACTACCGTCCCCTCTCAAGGGTAAGCCTCATCCTGACTTCAAGAAGCTGTTTTATTTTTGTACTTTATATGCACGTAAATATATAGCATGTACTCTTTAGTATCTGGCTTCTTTCACACAACATTGTTAGTGTCATCATTTTGATGTGAATAGTCATAAAGCATTCATTTTCATTACTATAAAGTATATTGTTGCACGACTATTCCCCAATTGATATATCCATTATCGTGTTGATGGGTATTTGAGCAATGTCCAAAATTGTGGTGATATCGACTTTTATAGGAGTATTTGTCTTTCGTTGAACAGATGTGTGCATTTCTGTTGATCTATATCTTTGAGTGGAATTACTAGGTCTCAGGTGTATGGTAAGCTTTAGAACGGCCAAACTGTTTTCTGAAGTGTTTGTATCATGCTCGCTTCGGCAGCACATACACTAAAATTGAAGTGTTTGTTTCATTTCCCAACAATCTGTGCTTGCTGTACATCTGTCAACACTCAGTATCTTCATCTTAGCCATTCTGGGGATATGCATGGTGTGGTACTGGGAGTTTAGTTTGCATTTTTTTTTTAAAGATTTCTTTCTTTATTTGACAGGGATCACAAGTAAGCAGAGAGGCAGGCAGAGAGGGAGGGGGGAGCATGCTCCCTGCTGAGCAGAGAGCACGATGCGATGCGATGCGATGCGGGGCTCAATCCCAGGACCCTGAAATCACCTGAGCCAAAGGCAGAGGCTTTAACCTACTGAGCCACCCAGGTGCCGCTAGTTTGCATTTCTGATGATTAATATAGTAGAGCACCTTTTCATGCTTACTGGCCATTTGGATATATTTCTTTGTAAGTGTTTATTTCTTTATTTTTTTCCTCAAAGATTTTAGAACTTCTTTATATATTTTGGATATGAGTCCTTTGTTGGATAGGTATGTCTATATATAATCTATATGGCTGGATTTTTGTATATGCATATCTTCAACCATTGTTTGCCTTCATGATGTCTTTTGATTAAAAATTCTTAATTTTAATATAACAAAATTAATCAACTTTCACCCTGTATAGTTTGTGTCTTGTTAAAAAAAAAAAATTCCTGCCTACTTACAAGGTCACAAGGACCATTATTTTCCTCTCCTTTTTAAAAGCTTTAATTTTTCACATTAATGAATTTTTTTTTAAGTTTGAGTATAGTTGACACATGATGTTTCATCAGTTTTAGGTATACAATATAGTGATTGAACGACTCTATATGTTATGCTCACTGCAAGTGTAGCTATCATATATCCCCATGCACTGCTATTACAATACCATTGACTATATTCCCTGTGCTGCACATTTAGATTTACAACCCACTTGGCAGTGATTTTTTTGCATATGGTATGAGGTAAAAGCAAAAGTATATTCTCTCCCTATATGAATATCCAGTTGACTCAGCCACACATATTGAAAAGATCATTCTTTTCCACTGCACTGCAGTGTCCTGTTGATCATAAATTGAATGACTACTTATGTATAAGTCTGTTTCTTAGATTTTTCCTGTTCATCAGTCAGTTTGTCTATTCTTGGGCTGTTACTACTCTGTCTTAATTACTACATTTTATAGTAACAACATAGTTTTAAGTGGTTTTAACTTCCAGTAACATGATTGTAAGTCATATGTTCAAAGCCTGAATTTTAATCTTCTGGATAATTAAGTTATGGCTTACATATATTGTATTGACACGAAGTGGGGAGGGTAAAGAAAACTTATGAAAACATTTAAAATACCCTGGCTAGTAACAAGAAGAGGAGAATGAAGATTATTACTGCATGTTTAGTACTGTGTCTAAATTGAGTAGGGAGTTGTATCCCTACTTTCCAGGTATGAGAGGAACAATTTAAAACAACAAAAAATACCAAAAAAAATTATGTACAATCATATAATCAAGCACAAGATGACGTGGTGTAAACCAAGTGATATACAGATGAAGGAAAAGAAAGGACCAGTGAAGGATGGAGTAGTTAGGAAAGGCTTCATAGAGGAAGTGTGGCTTGAATAAATCCTTGAATTGATTTGGACCTGATTAGGTCACACTTTAATTAAGTTTTTTATTTTAATTCCAGTATAATTAACATACAGTGTTATATTAGTTTCAGGGTACAATATAGTGACTCAAATATACTATACATTACTCAGTGCTCATCATAAAAAGTATATACTTTATCATCTATTTCACCCATCTCCCCCACCACCTCCCCTCTGGTAACCATCAGTTTGTTCGCTATAGTTAAGAGTCTGTTTCTTGCTTTGTCTCTCTTCCACCCCACCCCCCTACTTTTGCTCATTTGTTTCTTAAATTCCACATATGAGTGAGATCATATGGTATTTGTCTTTCTCTGAGTGGCTTATTTCACTTAGCATTATACTCTCCAACTGCATCCATGTTGTTGCAAATGGCAAGATTTCATTTTTTATAGATGAATAACATTACTGTGTGTGTATGTGTTCTTTGTTCATCTATTAGTAAACACCTAGGGCTGCTTCCACAATTTGGCTATTGTAAATAATGCTGCAATAAACATACCATTGGATGTATCCCTTTTAATTAGTGTTTTGTATTTTTGAGTAAATATCCATAGTGTAATTACTGGATCACATAGTTCCATTTTTTACTTTTTGAGGAAATTCTGTACTGTTTTCCACAGTGGCTGTACCAGTTTGCACTCCTGCCAATAGTGCATGAGGGTTCCTTTGTCTCCACATCCTCTCCAACACTTGTTTCTTGTGATTTTTATTCTAGCCAATCTGACCGGTATGAGTTGATATCTCATTGTAGTTTTCATTTGCATTTCCCTGATAAGTAATGAGCATCTTTTCTTTAGTCTGTTGGTTATCTGTATGTATTCTTTGGAGAAATGTCTGTTTATGTCTTCTGCCCACTTTTTAAATTGGGTTATTTGGTTTGGTGGTATTAAGTTTTATAATTTCTTTATATATTTTGGATACTAACTCTTTTTTGGATATGTCATTTGCAAATATTTTCTCCTATTCTGTACGTTGCCTTCTAGTTTTCTTTTAAAGATTTTATTTATTTGACAGAGAGAGAGAGAGAGAGAGAGATATCACAAGTAGGCAGAGAAGCAGGCAGAGAGAGAGGGGGAAGCAGGCTCCCTGCTGATCTGAGAGCCCAATGTGGGGCTTGATCCCAGGACCCTGAGATCATGACCTGAGCTGAAGGCAAAGTCTTAACCCAGTGAGCCACCCAGGCACCTTGGTTGCCTTCTAGTTCTTTGATTTTTGTTTTTCATTGTACAGAAGCTTTTTATTTTGATGTAGTCCCATAGTTTATTTTTGCTTGTTTCCCTGGCCTCAGGAGACCTATCTAGAAAAAAGGCTTATGTCTGATGTTAGAGAAATAACTGCCTGTGCTCTCTTCTAGGATATTTATAGTTTCAAGTCTTACATTTAGGCCCTTAGTCCATTTTGAATTTATCTTTGTTTATAGTGTAAGCCATTGGTCCAGGGCCAGTCTCATTCTTTGGATGTCACCATATAGTTCTCCCAATACCATTTGTTGAAAAGGCTGTCTTTTTCTCTTATTGTGTATTCTTCCCCCCTTTGCCCAAGATTAATTGACTACATAATTGTGGGTTTTCTGGGCTTCTTATTTTATTTCATTGGTCTATGTGCCTGTGTTCATGCCAGTACCATGCTGTTTTGATTACTATGTCTGTGTAGTATAACTTGAAAGCTAGAATTGTGATTTCTTTTTCAAGATTGTTTTGGTTCTTTGGGGTCTTCTGTGTTTCCATGCAAATTTTAGGATTTTTTTTCCAGTTCTGTGAAAGTGTTGTTGGTATTTTGATAGATCACATTAAATCTATAGACTGCTTTGGATATCATGTTTTTTTGTTTTTTTGTTTTTTTCTGAGAGAGAGAGAGAGAGAGAGAGAGAAAACAAATGGTGGGGAGGGGCAAAGGGAGAGGGAGAGAATATTAAGTAGGTTCGATGCCCAGAACGGAGCCTGATGCAGGGCTTGATCTCATGACCCTGAGATTATGACCTGAGCTGAAATCAGTCAGATGCTTAACTGACTGAGCCACCTAGGTGCCCCTGGATAGTATGGTGATCTTTTTTTTTTTTTTTTAATTTAACTTTTTTTTTCCAGTGATCCAAAATTCATTGTTTATGCACCACACCCAGTGGACATCTTAGCATTTGTTTTTCCAATCCATGAAAATGGAATATCTTTCCACATGTTTCTGTCCTCTTCAGTATCTTTCATCAATGTTTTATACTTTTCAGAATATAAGTCTTTCACCTCCCTCCCTGGTGAGGTTTATTCCTAAGTATTATCTTTAGTACAATTGTAAATGGGATTGCTTTAATTTTTCTTTGTTTCTTCATGACTAGCATATACAATGCCACAGATGTCTGTATGTTAATTTTTTATCCTGCAACCTTACTGAGCTTATCAGTTCTAGTAGTTTTTTGGTGGAGTCTTTAGGGTTTTCTATATACAGCATCATGTTGTCTGCAAATAGTTTGTTTTACTTCTTCCTTACCAATATGGGTATCTTTTATTCCTTCTTCTTGTCTGATTGCTGTGTCTACTAGGAATTCCAGTACTAATTAAATAATAGTGGTGGGAGTGGACACCTCTGTCTTGTTCCTGACCCTTGGGGAAACACTGTTTTCCACCAATTAGTATGTTAGTTACAGGTTTTCACATATGGCCTTTATTATGTTGAGGTATGTTACCTCTAGTCCTATTTAATTGAGGGTTTTTATAATGAATAGATGTACTTTGTCAAATATTTTTTTTTGCATCTATTGAAATGATACAACTTTATCTCTTTTGTTGATGTGATATAATTGATTGACTTGTGACTATTGAAACACCCCTCTATCCCAGGGATAAATCCCACTTGATTGAGGTGAATTATTTTTCTTTAAATGTATCATTAGATTGAGACTGATAGTTTTGTTGAGGAATTTGTGTGTATGCTCATCAGAAATACTGGCCTGTATAGTTGGTGTGTGTGTGTATGGGTGTGCATGTGTCTTTATCTGGTTTTGGTATTTGGGTAATGTTGGGTTCATAGAATGAATTAGGCTTTCCTTCCTCTTCTCCTTTTGGAATAGTTTGAAAATAGGTATTAATTCTTCTTTAAAGATGTTTGGAAGAATTCCCCTATGAAGCCATCTTGCCTTGGATTTCTGTTTCCTGGGAGTTTTTTGACTGATTCAATTTCATTGCAGGTAATTGGTTTAAATTTTCTATTTCTCCTTGGTTCAATTTTGGGGGTTATATATTTCTAGGAATGTATTTATTTATTCTAGGTTGTCCAACTTGTTGGCATATAATTTTTTTGGAATATTCTTACAGTCTTCTGTATTTCTGTCCTATCATTTGATATATCTCTTCCATTTCTGATTTTGAGTCTTTCCCTATCCCCAACACCCATTTATTTAAGAGTCTGGCTAAAAGTATATCAATTTTGTTGATCTTTCAAAGAACCAGCTCCTGGTTTCATTAATCTGTTCTATTGTTTTTATTAGTTTCTATTTTATTTCTGCTGTAATTTTTGTAATTTTCTTCCTTCTACTAGTTTTTGGTTTTGTTTCTTTTCTGGTTCCTTTAGAAGTAAAGGTAGGTTGTTTATTTGGGATTTTTCTAGTTTCTTTAGGTAGGCCCAAAGTGCTATAAACTTCCTTTTAGAATAGCTTTTGATGAATTCCACAGATTTTGGAACATTGTGTTTTCATTTGTCTCCATGTATTTTGTGATTTCCTCCTTGATTTCTTAGTTGACCCATTCCCATTCATTGTTTAGCAGCATGTTATTTAACCTCCATGTATTTGTGTTCATTCCAGACTTTCTCTTGTGGTGGATTTGTAGTTTCATAGCATGTGGACTGAAAAGATACATGGTATGACCTCAATCTTTTTTTAATTTATTGAGACTTGTTTTGTGGCCTAATATGTGATATGTTCTAGACAGTGTTCCATGTGCACTTGAAAAGAATGTGTATTCTGCTCTTTTAGAACAGAATGTTTTGAATATATCTGGTTCCATGTGTCCTTCATAGCCAGTTTCCTTATTGATTTTCTTTTTGGATGATCTATCTATTGATGTCAGTAGGGTCTTAAAAGTCCCCTACTGTCATTGTATTACTATTGATCACTTCATGTTTGTTATTAGCTGCTGTATTTGGGAGCACCCATTTTGTGTGTATAGTTTTTAAAAAATATTTACAATTGTTTTATCTTGTTGGATTGTACTATTTATGATTATATAGAGTCCTTTGTCTCTTGTTACAGTTTTTAAGTTTGTTTTGTCTTATAGAAACATTGTTACTCCAGTTTTTTTCCTTTTCATTTGCAATGATAAATGTTTCCTCATCCCTTCACTTTCAATCTGCATGTTTCTTTAGGTCTGAAATGAGTTTCTTGTAGGCAGCATATAGAAAGATGAGTCTTGGCTTTTTATTGATTCCATCACCCTGCCTTTTTTAATTGGAGCATTTAGTCCATTTTCATTCAAAGTGATTATTGATGTGTGTATGTACTTTTATTTGTTTTATGGTTGTTTTGTAGTTTTTCTGTTCCTTTGTTCTCTTGCTCTTTTCTCTCATGATTAGCTGGCTTTAGTGAAATACTTGAATTACTTCTTTTTAAAAAATATCTATTACTGTTTTTGATTTGTGGTTTCCATTCAGTTTATATATAAAATCTTCTGCATATAGCAGTCTATATTAAGCTGATGCTTGCTTAATTTTGAACTCATTGTTTACTCCTCTCCCCTCTGTGTTTCAGATATTTGGTATTATATTTTGTATCTTTTTAAAAAAAGATTTTTATTTATTTGAAAGAGGAAGAATGTGCACACAAAGGTGGGGAAGGAGGATCAGAGGAAGAAGGAGCAGACTCCCTGCTAAGCAGGGACTGATGTGGGACTTGATCATGACCTGAGCTAAAGCCAGATGCTTAACCAACTAAGCCACCCAGGTGCCCCATTCATCCTTTTGATGAGGGAGCAGGAGGCTGGCTGAGGACAAAGCAAAAGCTGGCACCTTGCACCCCCTCTCCAACCGCTCCCCTCGGTAATATGTGTGACATTCTTCAGGCACCCTTGACTGCCATAAATGAGAAACAAAGAGTTAACTTGCAGAGATCACAATCCTGCAAGACAGATTCTCCCTTGGTTTACAAATGTCCTAGAGATCTACAAACAAAGAAGTTACCTTATCAATAGCACAATTTCCAGAGGCAAATAACTCAGTTCCTCAAGCCCTAAATAAAGTTAAATTTCTTCTAAACCCAAATCTCACTAGCAAAGACGCTTGATAGCAGAAATGTGAATGGCTTGCCAAAAGACAACATTGACAAGCTGCAAGTATCCTGGCACCTTGTAGGCTCTCTTTAGCATATGAAAGTTCCATTGAAACCTCCCTTCCCCTCACCTTCCCCCAACCTGCAAAGTACATAACCTGCCATCTCTCACAACCCGAGGAAGCAGCAGCTCTTTCTGCCCGGGTCCTGTCCCCTTGCTTTAATAAACCACCATTTGCACTAAAGATGTCTCAAGAATTCTTTCTTGGTCATCGGCTCTGGACCTCAGCCCACCGAACCTCACCAAGGTTCTAGAACTTCATCACTTTTATTTTGTGCTTCTCTTGACTGATTTTTACAGATAAACTTGTTTCTGTGTTTGTGCTTCCTATTTTTCTTACTCTTACTTATGGCTTTTGTTTCCCACTCATAGATGCCTTTCTTATGGGGCTGGTTTAGTGGTTGTCAATTTATTTAACTTTTTTTTGGGAAACTCTCTCCTATTCTGAATGATGGCCTTGCTGGTTAGAGTATTCTGGCTGTAGGTTTTCCCTTTAAGCGCTTTGGATATATCATGCCATTCCCTTCTGAACCATAAAACTTCTAATGAAAATCAGCTGATAGCCTCAAGGGATTTCCTTTGTATGTAACTGTCTTCTCAACTCCTGCAACTTTTCACATTATCATTATTTTTTCCTTTTTTTTTTTTTTAAATTTTCTCAGTGTACCAAGATTCATTGTTTATGCACCACACCCAGTGTTCCGTGCAATATGTGTCTTCCTTAATACCCACCACCAGGCTCACCCATCCCCCTACCTCCCTCCCTTCTGAAACCCTGTTTGTTTCTCAGAGTCCACAGTCTCTCATGGTTCATCTCCCTTACTGATTTCCCCCAATTCACTTTTCCTTTCCTTCTCCTAATGCCCTACATGCTATTCCTTATGCTCCATAAGGAAGTGAAACCATTTGATAATTAAGTTTCTCTGCTTGACTTCTTTCACTCAGCATAATCTCCTCCAGACCCATCCATGCTGATACAAAAGTTGGGTATTCATCCTTTCTGATGGAGGCATAATACTCCATTGTATATATGGACCATATCTTCTTTATCTATTCATCTCTTGAAGGGCATCTTGCCTCTTTCCATACGTTGGCAACTGTGGCCATTGCTGCTATGAACATTGGGGTACAGATGGCCCTTCTTTTCACTACATCTGTATCTTTGGGGTAAATACCC
>NW_022631993.1:0-20090 GCF_010015895.1 Lontra canadensis
GACCCCGAGACCCACAGACCCGCGGACCCCGAGACCCACAGACCCGCGGACCCCGAGATGGCGCCCCCGCTCAGGCCAGAACCTGGCACAGGCCTGAGCGCATTCCCCAGGGCGGCTGGAACCAGGAACCACACACTGGGGAGCCCCTTGTCTCACGCTCCAGAGATCACAAGAATGCACGCTTGCCGCGGGGGGACCCCTCCTGCCTCTTCAGCTGCTGGCGGGCCGGCCATCCTTGGTGTCCTCCTCTGTTGACCTGTCAGTCCAACCTTCTGCCTCCACATGGCCACCCCCTGGGCCTCTTCCCATCATCTTCCCTCTGCAGTCTGTGTCCAAATATCCCCTTTTTATAAGGTTCCCAGTCCTACTGGCCTGGACCCACCCTATGCCTCATTGTAACTAGATCACACTACACAGGAAGGTCACGTTCTGAGTTCCTGGGGATTCGGATGTCGTCGTATCTTTCTGGGGGTGTGATTCAACATGTAGGATCTGCCAACCCGATTTCCCCGAGCTGTGCGCAGCAGTCTACTCTCGAGGGCAGAAGACACATTCCCTTCCGCGGCACAGGGAACATCGCCAAGAGGACCACAGCTGCACCGTGAGACGAACCTCAGCCCAAAGTCCTTTTCCGTACGGCCCCCGCGACCCGACCCCAAAACCAAAGACCGCGGAAGGACACCAACATGCCCGCTGAATCCTCGAGCGACAGAGCAAATCCAGAAAGAGCACAGACTGAGGTGCTCGCTGCGACCCGGGGGACTCAATCCGGAAACGCAAGGCTGGTTCTAGATGCGGAGACGCGGCAGCCAGCGGGAGCCGCACGGGAGGGCGGGGCAGGGACCACTCGGACGCATCTCCTGATGCCGAAAAAGCACTTCACAGAGCATCCCAGCTGCGCTGAAGCCCACGGCGGTCGGGCAGGAGAGGGACCTGCTCAGCCTGGGGAAGGCGCCGGCACCATCTGCTGGTAGCGTCTCCCTCGGCGGGAGGCCAGGGGCGGTGGGAAGCCCCTCCTTTGCTCCGGGCCCCTCACAGGGGGACACTCAGCAGGTGGGTAAACGAGCCAGTGCTGAAGGGCGCACAGACGGGGAAGCGGGAGAGTGTCCTTACGCGCAGACAGCAGCGCGTTTATGTGGGGGTTCCCCAAAAGCTACAAAAGCAACCATTCACTCCTAGAACCAGGGAGCTTATCAAGCTTACGGGATACAAAGAGAACGCACAAAAAACAATCTACACACTAGGGATATACGGTTGGAAACCAAAACTTAAAAATTAACTTTTGTGGGGCGTCTGGGTGGGTCAGTGGGTTGAGCCTCCGACTCCTGATTCTGTCGTGATCTTGGGGTCCTGGGATGGAGCCCTACGCTGGGCTCCGTGCTCAGCAAGGAGTCTGCTCGGGATTCCCTCTCTGCCCCTTGCTCCCTCGCTTTCTCTGAGTAAACAAATCAACAAAATCTTTAAAGAAATACAATCCTTTACAACAGCTCAAGGACAAAGGAGACGCTCGGGCGGCAACCGAAGGAAGCAGGTGCCCGCGCTGGGCGCTGCAGAAGGACGCAGAGAAAAAGCAAAGACACAAATTATGTTCCTGGGTTGGAAGACAACACAGACGTCAGTTCCCCCCAAACTGACCCTAGATTTACGACAACTCCCACCCGTGCCCAGCAGGGCTTCCTGTAGCTACGGGCAGGGGATTCTGAGACTCCCCCGTTCTGGTGAAGGGACAGAAACAGCTGGAGACCCTCTGAGCAACAGGGAGGAGAGCAGGGGGTTCCCAGCCCTGCAGCTACCGCTCGCCGGGGCGCGTGCGACAGACGGACTGCGCTGGTGCAGACACAC
Organism: Lontra canadensis; assembly: GCF_010015895.1. Classification (NCBI taxonomy): domain Eukaryota; kingdom Metazoa; phylum Chordata; class Mammalia; order Carnivora; family Mustelidae; genus Lontra; species Lontra canadensis. Next base: position 1,843 of record NW_022631993.1, read on the forward strand.
GGGTGGGGGCGACAGGTCGCACATGCGTGACGACTGGGCTTCACGAAGGCACCAAGTGAGTGGACAGAGGGAGGCTATGGCCGTCCGTGGAGGCAAACAGCCCACGGTCATTTCCACAAACGGCCAGCCGGATGCAGAGAAACTAACCTAAACTTCACGGGCCTTGCAAAAATCAACTCAAAATGGGTCAGAGGTCTAGGCGTGGCCTGTCATGACGTACTGCCAGCGGGGACGGAGGCGCGGGTGGCAGGAGGAGGCTCCCAGACACGACCTGAAAGCCCGGTCCACGGCGCCCTTCTCCGGAACTTACTGATCCGGCCTGTGACACAGGAACCGGAGGAAAGCACCTGCAGCCACACAGCGGACAAGCAGCGTGTCGCTAGAACCGGCCAACGGCTCTCTGGCTCAGCAGCCGCCCCGCCCGGAGAAGACGCTCCCGCCACACGTCAGCGGCCACACACAGCTGTGTCTCACAGTCGTGAAGGCCCGAGGCCCAGTCCAGGCCACCGGCTGGGGCTCCGGTTGAGCACTTCTTGCTGCGTCCATAGGTGGCGGGCGGGGTGGGGGTGGAGCTCCCTGGGGTCCCTCTCCCGAGCCCCACCCGTGACCTGTCATTCCCCTCCCAAAGGCTCTGTGTCCCAACACCTTCACCTCGGGCTTGGGTTTCAGCCGATGACTTCGGGGGGCGGGGGGCACACAGCTATTCTGGAAAACGGCGCACGTTCTCAGGAATCCAAGCGACGCTTACCGTGCGACCCAGCAACACCACTGCTCGGGGACAGGGGAGGGCGCTCCACACCAGCCTGCCAGCAAGCGCTCAGAGCAGCCGCACCGGGACCCAGACTGGGAACCACCCAGACGCCTCCAGCAGGTGTGGACTCCGACGCACCGGTGTTTGGCGCCTGGCGGTAGCCGGAACCGAGCGGCGCTGTCGGCGGTGCTGAGCGTCCGCGTGCTGAGCGGAGGGCCGGGCCTCAGAAGGCAGTGCCCGCGGCTCCAGCCCCAGCGGCCCTCAACCGGAGAACGGGCGCCGGCTGGGGGCTCAGGGCGGGGTCCAGAGATGCAGGAGCTGCTCACGTGCTCCCGTGTGAGCAGACGTCAGAGCCGCACCCGGAACGCTTATGACCCAACTTCCCCGCGACAAATCGCAGGGGCTGTCGGAGAAAGTGCCACCGACTCACCCGCCAGGGGCCCAGGCAAGACTGCAGGTGTGGTTCCAAATGCACAGGAAAAGTAAGCGTCGTCCCAGGACTCTCAACCCAGTCAACATCTAACCCAAGGCTAGAGTCGGGGCCTGCGGGCTTGGTCAGTCGGGTGTCCAACTCTCGATTTCGGCTCAGGTCGTGACCTCAGGGTTGTGAGACTGAGCCCCGCGTCGGGCTCCAGCTGGGCACAGAACTTCTCCCTCTCCCTCTGCCCCTCCCCACACATTCCCCCCAAAACAGACCCAAGAGCAAAGGTGGGACACACCCAGCTTCAGGAAGCCAGAGGCCTGCAGGACAGTGCGGCGGGCGGCTACGGGGGGCACAAGGCAACGGTGAGCCAGAGCAGCGTGTGGATGCCCTGGCTGCTGTTGACGGTTTTTAGCGGGTTTTTTTTCAGATGATTCTATTTATTCGAGAGAGAGAGAGAGAAGGTGCACAAGCAGGGGGAGCGGCAGAGGGAGAAGCAGACTCCCCGCCAAGCAGGGAGCCCAACCCGGGACTCGATCCCAAAACCTTGGGATCACGACCTGAGCTGAAGGCAGATGCTTAACGACTGAGCCCTCCGGGAGCCCCCTAATAAGTATTTTTTTGTATTTAAAACTAATATGGACTTGAAATTCTAGAGAACGTGCGGAGGGAGCAGGAGGTCAAATGAAGGCCAAAGTGGAAGTCACGCTGCGCAGAACGTCACCGGTGCAGCTGGCAGCTCCTCAAATACACCCCCACACGGCCTGTCACCTCCCCCAGCGGCAAGGGAACCGGCCAGGACACGAGCCATACACGGCTCTCCCAGCAACACGGCTCATGACAGCCGATGTGGGGACAGCCTGAAGGTCCATCCACGGACAAATCAACCAAATGTGGTAACTGGAGTGTCGTCCGGCCCTCGGAAGCTTGGAGTCCTGATTCCCGCTCCGGAGTCTGGAATCGTCCTGCTCGAGCCAGGCGTGAAGCCTGCGCTGTGCCACCAGAGGTGGCGTCCAGAAGAGTCCCCAGGGACAGACAGCAGCAGAGCTAGCCGGGGGCAGGGCCTGCTGCCTTCTGGGAGGTGACAAGGTACTGGAACAGACCTGCCACAGGGCCTGCCTCTAGAGCCTGTGCTGTGTCCAGAGGCCCCCACACTCCCCACAGCAGCCAGCACTCAGCAAGGGCAGGCGCCTGGTGCCCTCGGCTCTGGTGCAGACCTCCCCCCACTTCTCCTGGAGCCTGACGGCCCTCCTCTGCCCACAGCACTCCTCTAGCAAGCTCTCCAGACCCAGACCCCCGAGCCCCTGCAGGCCAGCTGCCCTGGAGAGCAAGGGATGACTGTCAGGCAGCCTCGCCCGGGCCCTCCTCAGCTCACCAGCCACCCCCCAACCCTCCTTCCCCCTTCTCAAATGGGCACATATCTTTCTGCTCTTGCCTCCCCTCCCCCCACTCTGTCCTGTGGGCCAAAACTTTTCCAACCCTGTCATTTTACTGCTCTGTTTTAAGGAAAAGGAAGTAAATTCACTAATGTCCTTGGTTTATCCCAACTGACCTAATGGAAAAGAAAACGCACGCCCCCCACACAAATTCCCAAAGTAAAAATCCAATGTGTTGAAAATAAAGCTTTAAAAACCTCATAAAAAACCCAAAAGCATTTTCTCAGGGAGACTTGGCACTTCCTAAGTGGTCAGTGGCAGAGTCCACAGGAAGCAGCCACCTGGCGCGTCCGGCCGGCTTCAGGCTCCCGAGCTAACACAGCACAGACACGACTATGGACTGGTCCTGCCGACAGGGGAAACCAAGACCGACAACCCAGGAGACAGGCGGCCAAGGGCGGGCGGGCGTGTCTCTGGGCTCTGTGGCCCAGCAGGCCTTCGTGCTCCCGGGCCAGGAGCCCGACGGGGGCGGCGTGGGGGGGATGACGATGGGCGGGGGCTGCCAACCTGGGCCAGCTCCCTGCGAGGACACTGTGGTCTCGTTTGTGGGGACGCGGGACAGAAACTCATGAGGACGGTGCCCGGGAGAGCTGGGAGGGAAGGGCCGGGCAGGACGTCCCCTTCCTGCCGTGTCTCTCTGAGCACCATGGCACACATCCTGGGGGAAGCTCGCTTCTTTCTCCTCAGCGCTTCTCTGTCACTTTAACTCTCGACATAGAGAAGTGAGTCGGGTCAGGCGAGGTCACATGTGTCGTGGGCTCTCCACAAAGACGCCCGGGCTGCCCCCGACCGGGCCCTCTGGAACAGGCAGTCCCGAGAAGAAACGAGGGGTCCCCAGCACACAGTGCAGATGGCCACCGGCCAGGACCCCGAGTCTGCCCCGGTCCCACACTGCACAGGGCAGAGGCCCTGACCCGGGTCCCGCGGAGGTTCAGGCCTACGCCCAGGGCGCCAGGAGGAGAAAAGGCCTGGCGTCGGGACACGTCCGGTTCAGGGGAGGCAAACGCAAAAGAAGCTGCTCTTCCAGCGCTAGAGGTCCCTGCGTGGATGGGCGGGGACACACGGGCACCTGCTCTCGAGGCACCCCTGGGGAGGCCTGCGGGGAGAGGAGCCAGCAAAGAACGTGCCAGGAAAGAGAAGAGTCGGCTTCAGCAAGGCGTGCGGGAATGAGCTGTTGTGTCGGACGCCACGTAATTTCTCAGGGACTTGGTGACTTGTGGGGAGGGGCCACAGGAGGGCAGAGGGCCAGGACACCCGAGGTGACCACCACCGAGGCCAGAGGCAGACAGACACCACGCACCGGAGATTTAACAGTTTAATAACACCTTCTCCGCAGCCCAACGGGGCAGCCGACCCATCCCGTCTCGTCGCAGGGCCGAGGGCACACCCCACACTCACCACAGGGCAGCTGAAAGGCTGCCCCGAGGACACGGGAGTGCCCTCCCTGCCCGCTGGCCTGGCCAGGCCTGCACAGCAGGACCTCTCCTCAGAGTAGCGGCCAGGCCTGAGAACGTCCCTTCTCTCCAGGCCGAAGGGCGGGACACGGTGCCGGCTCCCCTTGCCCTTCGGCTCCCCCTGCCCCGAGCGCCCGCACGGCCGGCCTGCCGCCAGCTCCTGGCAGGCCTGCAGCCCACCCCACGGGGCCCGAGCGGAGCGGCCTCTCCCAGGGCGGCCCCTTCCCAGTGGGATGTGAACACAGCAGGCGCCCACCCAGCACGAGGCTCAGGCCCCGCGTGGTGGCTCCTCACCGAGCTGCCAGCCCCGCGGTTCCTGACCCCCCACCCGACCCTGGGGAGAGGCAGCTAGAGCCCCGTCAGGTCCACGATGGCTTTGATAAAGATGGCATCATCGCGCACGTAGGAGTTCTTGGCCTCCATCTTGGAGACAGGGCAGAAGAGGGGGCAGCCACTGGCAATGTTCATGTCACTGACTGGCCTCTGGAAAGAGGACGAGGTCACGTCGGGTCTAAAGGCGTCAATCACGTGCTCCCGGTTGTTCTGGTCAAGCAGCATTAACGTGACCTGGAAGAGAGCAGCCGCGCAGGGACGACACCCTGAGTCACGCCCCACCCAGCCCCAGCTCCCTGTCTGGGTGATCGGTGCCCATTCCGGCACTTTCCGTCCCTCGGGCCCCGGGCTCTGAGGCCGCAGGGGACACCGCAGAGCCGTGCTGGCTGGCGCCTCGCCAACTCGCAGTCACGTGACAGAGGCTCTCATATGGAAGAGCTCTCAGAGCACCCACTGCCCTCCCGAAGGGACAGTCCTTGTCCGTCAGGAGCCACAGCTGCCCCGTGCCGCCGCCTCCACCAGGAAGCCCACAGGGCCAGCCCAGCGTGGTGGAGGGAAAGGACGATGGCGCTGGCACCTTCAATCCCTCCACCAGGAGCCGACTCCGGGTCTCAGAGAGTCCATAACCCCCAAAGACGCGGGCTCTCCTGCCGTACCCCTCCTCGGGGACTGACTCCGAGGCAGCGTCTTTAACCGCTGGCCCCGAGGGGTGACTACCTCACTGCCCTCAGGGCCCCTGGGACAGCCGCTGGGACAGCCTCACGCACCTTCTGGTTGAAGGGCCAGCGCAGGAGCGCGTCGTGGGGGCCCTTCATCACCACAAAGAAGAGCGACAGGTGTGTCCCGCGCCCGGTGCCGTCTCCGTTCAAGTAGATGCGCAGACACATCTTGTAGCCGTACCTGCTCGTGTAGAAGGCTGCGGGGAGACGGCACCCGTGACCCCACGCCGAGGGCTCCCCGAGAAACCCACACACGGAGAAAATGCCCAGGTCTGGGGGCACGTACCCGTCCTCCGACTACGTATGCTTAGCTCCTCGTGGACACGAGCGCCCCAAAGCAAAAACAACTAATTAGGGAAAACCTTTCTAAGAACCCCAAATGCGAGCCCAGCACGGCCACACGTGAACTAGCCGTGAAGCTCGGCGCTGGTCCAACCTGAGCCCGGCCTGGAGGGGGCGACAGTGGGTAGCACCTGGGACAGCTTCGAGGGGACGAGGCCAACACCCAGCAGGGTGCCCGGAGACTCCCACTAGCCAACCTCCCTGCCTTCCTGCTCCCACCTCCAGGAGCTGGACCCGGCCCTGCTCCCCCCGGGGGAGGGGGGTCCAGCCGGGGCACACGCCTGACCCCCCGCCCTTGGCCCGCTTCTGTCAGAGCTCAGTTCGGAAGAGATTCCCGTTGGCAGGGGGGCTCCTGCTCCTCCGGGAACGCGCTAGCAAGGAGGGGCCCGCCAGAGCCCAGAGCCCAGAGGATGGTGCCGGACAGACAGCATGCCTGCCCCACACCCTGGAAGCCAGAGCATGTGCTCCGTCCGGGACGGGCCTGGAGACGTGGCAGGACCACACAGCGGCCCTACCTATGGGCCGCGCTCCCCGTCCCGCCCCAGGCCGCCCGCAGGAGAGGGACCTACACGCTAAGCCCATAGCTCCGAAGGCACTGCGGGAGTCACGGGCGCGTGCGGCTCTCTCCGTCGGAGGGGGTCAGGTCTATGCAGGGGGCCTGGGCAGGTAGGGGCACGGCGGCCCGAGGAAGGGCTGCGGAGTGCCCGCGGCCAGGGCAGAGCAGAGGCCCCCGCTCCCAGCACCTGCTCGCGGCTCCATCCTTGAAGACCCAGCGGAGAGGCGGCAGGCGCGGGGAGCCCTCCACAGGCAGCCCCCCAGCCCCCTTGCCCTCTCGGGGAGGCGCTGGCATCTCAGACAGCAGCAGCTCTGGGGGCAGATTCCAGACCAGCACCTGGGGAGAAGATGGCGGGCGTGCGGCCAGCCACGGCCTCCTGCCGCTTCCTGGCGAAGTCAGAGATCTTCCAGACGAACACGCCGTCGAACGTGGTCGCCTCCATCTCATGGACCTTCTGCTCTAGCTCCGCCATTGCCAGGTCCTTCAGACTGATGCTCCTCTCCAGCTGCTGTACCTGGGGGGCCCGGGGGCCTGTGAGGGCGTGCGGCTTCTCGGGCGCCGGCAGGCGGGGCCGTGGGCCTCCATCCAGCGTGCCTCTGAAGCCACCTTCACGGGGAGGTGCCTACGGAAGTGCCCCACACCCACCTCTCCACCAGCTTCGGGCAGCACGGCATCCCCCAGCGGCCCCCGAGGTTTCACTGGGCTCAGCTTATCTCAAGTCAGCTCTGTCCCCATAGGACACCCAACCCCACCTATGCCCAAGGTCAAGAGCTCAGTGCAGGAAACATGCTCGCAGCGCCCACAGCAACTGTGAGGCCTGTTCCCTGCGGCCACCTCTACCCCCACAGGCCAGAGAGAGAAGGCTGCCTTGGAGTGACCACTAGGATGCCCACATCAGGCCCGTCAAGTGAGCAGGGCTCACAAACAGAGGAGGCAGAAGCAGAAAGAACGCTGTGCTAGAAACCAAGGTGCCGTCCTTGAAATCCCAGCTCAGGTGCCATGATGCCCCGGGACCCACCCGGACTAGCCCTGAGCACCCCGGGCCCACACCTTGTTACTCAGGGCCTCGATCCTGTCCTGGTCCAGCCGGTGCTGCCGGCCACAGGCCTCGGCGGTCATGGCCACCCTCTCTACCTCTCGGTTCAGGACGCAGACGATGTTCTCAAAGGTGGCGGTCTTCCTCTCCAGGGCCTCGCACCGCTGCTGCAGCTCCGCAGCCTTGGGGAGCCCCGCCTCGGGGTGCAGCGTGCTGGCTTCCCAGCCCCCCACCTCGCTCTGGCTCAGGAAGTGGCCCCCTGCCCCAGAGAGGGGCTTGGCCTCCAGGAGGCCACCCAGCAGCATGGCCAAGTGCTCCCGGAGCCAGTGGGCCTCGTGTTGCTGCTGCTTCTCGCTCTCCACCTGCAGACGGAAGCAGGGGGCTCAGCCCTGACCCAGAGCCCCGCGGACGGGCTGCAAGGTGAAGCAGAGCGGGGACACCTCCCCATCGTTCACTTGCCAGCACGTCACCTGTCGCTAGCTGGAGTCGCTACCTTCCCAAACACAGACCGTCCTAGTAACTTCTCTGCTAGTATTCAACATAACAAGGAGGAGCACACGCGTGTAAGACGCTGCCCAAGCAGAGAGGAGACCCGTAAAGCTAACCTTTCCCCAAGTCTTCAATATTCTTTATCACACGCTTCTGAGTTTCTCCTAAACTTCGCAACAAATAAAAAAAATTTTCTTTAGGGGCGCCTGGGTGGCTCAGTGGGTTAAGCCTCTGCCTTCAGCTCAGGTCATGATCCTGGGGTCCTGGGATTGAGCCCCGCATCGGGCTCTCTGCTCAACGGGGAGCCTGCTTCCCTCTCTCTCTGCCTGCCTCTCTGCCTGCTTGTGGTTTCTCTCTGTCAAATAAATAGATGAAATCTTAAAAAAAAAAAATTAAAAAAAATTTTAAATTTTTATTTATTTGAGAGGGAGAAAAAAAAAAGAGAGAGAAGGAGGAAGAGAAAGCACAGAAGGGGAAGCAGGCTCCCCGCTGAGCAGAGAGCCTGACGCGGGGCTCCATCCCAGGACCCTGAGACCATGACCTGAGCCGAAGGCAGAGGCTTCACCAACTAAGTCACCCAGATGTTCCCAAATTTTAAAATGTTACACACTCTCAGGGGCGCCTGGATGGCTCCGTCATTAAGTGTCTGCCTTTGGCTCAGGTCACGATCCCAGGGTCCTGGGATTGAGCCCCGCATCAGGCTCCCTGCTCAGCGGGGGTCTGCCTCTCCCTCTCCCACCCCCTCTGCTTGTGTTCCTGCTCTCACTGTCTCTCTGTCAAATGAATAAATAAAATATTAAAAAAAATAAAATAATAAAAGTAGAAACGTTAGACGCTCTCAAGACAGCAAAAGTAGAAAGCAACAAACAAAGTCCACGAGACATGGTGCCCAGAGAGCACGTCCCAAGTGGTGCTGGGACAGGCGGTCCCCTGGTGGTCTAGGGGTGGGCGTGGGGGCGGTGCGTGCGTAACACGGGGCTGGGGGCTTGAGGTCAGGGTCAGAGCAACGAGCCCAACACCGCCTTCAGCCTCGGGGTGCGTCTGGCTCCACTGGCTAGAAAGCCTGCGGCTGCCACACTCTGGGCCCACAAGCGGGCCGCCAGCAGCGCCCACAGCGGGGGAACACCACCTGTACCACATCGCCAAACGCAAAGAACGGTGGGAGGGGCCGTTCTTGTGGGCCGCACCTGAGACCAGGTGTCCAAGCTCCAGATGACGGCAGCCCTGCGACTACCGCCACAGAAAGCCTGCCAGGGAGTCTGCAGGCAGCAGCACGCCAGCCGTGCCCCAGGCCCTCCGAGAGCCGGGGGCTGCACCTCCCACCCCCGGGGACACAGCAGTCGGGGAAAGAAGGGTAGAGGCCGCGCAGAAGCCTGATCGAGTGGCACAGACGCCAACGGGTCATGGTCCTGGGGTGGGAACGGGTCCGTGTGCACGAGGACAGCCAGGCCAGTGACCCACCAGGGCCACATAGGCCACCGAGACAGGGGAGGCAGGTGTGGTCCCGGACCTGTCTGCAGGAAGCATGGACCTCCCCGGGTGGACTGGACAAGGCGCAGGAGACAAGGGGAAGGCCCACAATGACTGCTGGGCTTTGGATGGCACCACTGGGTGACACAAACTGCTCATTTTGGGCAGGTTGGGAGGGTTGGGGTGGGGGGTCCCAGACTACAGCTGAGGCTTGAGATGCCCACGAGGTATCAGGGAGGTACAAAGCTCGGGGCAGTTTCAGCAGAGGGAGGTGGTCAGAGGTAGGGCCCTGAGAGAGCACGAGGACAAGTGGACGGAGCAGAGCCCGAGCAGAGGCCGGGACAGCTGAGGGCCGAGGAGGCAGCGGGGGAGGTGGGAGGGAGACCAGGAGGCCAGGCCGGAGGCCGAGCAAGGACTGCGTTGGGGAAGAGCACGTGCAGGGCGCTTCTGCGGGGTCCCCTTTTGGGATATAGGGAGCTGCCGCAGGCCTGGCCCCAGCGGACCCATGGCCAGTGGGACTCACCAACTCGGGGCAGCCGACGACATGGAACCTGCACGGGGCCCGGCACTTGCCGCACGCCCTGACATGGTCCTGGAACTAGAAGGAAGGACGCCGTGAATGCCTTGCCTTTCCCCTCCCTGCCTGGCCTCTTCAGTCTCACACCAAACAAACTGAGAGCCCAGTTGGAGAGCCGAAGGTGCACACGGGCACACACGCACACACGCGGGCACACGCACACACACGCATGCACACGCGCAGCTTGCGGGCATCAACAGAAGGAGGTGTGCGGAAGGGAGTGTGCAGCCTGAGGACCTGCACCATGGCCAGCGTCAGAGCACCCGCAGCGGCCCGGTCCTGCACTCGGGCCTCAGCGCCGCGTGTTGTCCGAGGCCCGGGGCCTTGGGAGAAGGGAGGGACGGCCTGACCAGGGCTGAGACTCCCACCACTGACCCAGCGTGGCGCTGGCACACGACCACACTGCCCAGCAGAACAGACGGGAGAACCCAGAAAGAGAGCGACTGCACGTGTGCCCGCCACGGAGCCAGCAGCCCCTCCTGCCGGCCAAGACGGGGGTGGATGCGGCTCTCTGAGGCGGGCAAGGCCAAGGGGCAGCCACGGGACCCCTTAAGAATGGTCCGTCTGCCTCCATCCTCCGGGGGCCTAGAATGACAATCAGAGCTACGAATGCCAAATGGAAACAGACAAAACACCAAACTAAGTAAAAGGACAAGGGACTGTGATCCAAGCTACCCGACAGAGTTCTGGAAACAGACAAAAGGACTAAGATTCTCTCCCCACTGCAGGAAACGGGCAGGCATCCCCAGGGGTCCCCGCTCCCCAGTAGGAAAAATGCAGGTGAGCCTAACCAAAAGGCCCAATGAATTCGTGATTTGAGAACTACAAACGGAAACTCCCGGGATGGTCTTTCTCAGCTGTCGCAGGGCAAGCCCCAAGGGTGTCACCCCACCCGCTGCTGGGGACGACGGGACCTGGGCTCTGACCTGTCAGCACACTTGCCCTGGTTCTCACTCGGGACCCACACAACCGTTTTACCCACGTACGCGACCGTTAGGTCCTGAAAGGCAATCTCAGAGACTGGTAAGCGGAGAGACGAACGGCGGCGCACCCCCAAGAGCCTGCCTCCCAGACAGCAGACGCGGGGCCCGACCGCGGGGCCCGCGAGCGCCAGAGGAGCCGGAGACCGGCCGCCAGCACACTGTCACTGCTGGCATGCGCAGCGCAGGGGCTGCATCCGGGCGACAGCACCAGCGCGCCCCCAGGCCGAGATCAGCAGGTACCAAGACACCCCTGCGGCAGGGCGGGCACGGAACCGGAATCGGGCGGGAATCGTAACCACCACAGCCCGTCCGAGCCCACAACGTGGTCTCTCTTAAAACAGAGCAGCGAGGGGCGCCAGCATGGCTCAGTGGCTCTGGGTTTCGGCTCAGGTCATGACCTCGGGGTCCTGAGCTCAGGCCCCACATCATACTCCCTGCTTGTCCCCCTGCCTCTGTCCCTTACCCCACCCTGCCCCGTGCTCATGCTCTCTCTCAAGTAAACAAAATTAAAAACAAGCAAAAGCAGAGTCCCGGCCCTGGCCACTGAGGTGTTCTAGACCTAGATGGAAAGCGGCTCCGGGGGAGGCTCTGGGCCAGGGTCCCGGGCGTGTGTCATTTCTCTCAGGCTGGGTCACTTCCACCTCCGCGTGACAACACAGCGGCCCATAGGTGACCCAACGCTCTCACCACAAGCCAACACTTCCCCCTCGGGGCCGATCAGAGCCCCACACCACGGGCATGAGCGCAACCCCGCCCCCGCCCTGGTCCCGGGAAGCCGCTTACTTTCTCCCGTGAGATCTTCTTCTTGCCGCAGCCGTCGCAAGTCAAGGGGAACTTGGGACAGACTTCGTGATGCGCCTGAAAGACAGTAGTCGGGGGTGAGGGCGCGCGAGGTCACCCGTGCCGTCTCGTGGCCTCATTCTGGGGCAGCAGCTCCTGAGACCAACAGGGTGGGTCCTGAAGGCGCTCAGAAGCACCGGAGGTCAGAGCTGCCCCCTCATCTGGCAGCTCCAGGGCACCACGGGAAGGACAAGCCACCAGTGGTGACTCAGGGGGACAGTGCTGCTGGTCACCCCGAAACCGGGCCACGGAGGGGGCCAGTGGCCTCTCTGGCCCTGAGGAGCAAGGCCAGCAGGACGGGCCAGGGCCCTGCGAGGGGCGGGAACGCCTCTGGGAGGCCCCCCACGGCGCCCCAATGCAGTCTGGCCCTCAGGAGGCCTCCACACAGACGGCTCCAGACGAAGGGACTGAGGAACGCGGCAGGGGACCCTGGGGACGCCATCGCAACCCTGCAGCCCCGCTGTTTCAACAAATAGGCGGGAAAGACAAGAAAGACACCCCCAGAGCGCCATTACAGATGAAAAGACCTTGTAGACACGTCATCGAGAAGCAGTGTGGGAACAGATGCCACAGACATCACTAAACGTGGGCACCGCGTGAGGCAAGGACGGCAGGGAGTCACCAGTAAGACCCAGAAATGACAGCAACGCGCACAGCTCTCCAGAGACTCAAGAATCTTGAGAGAGAATGACACAAAGCCTGGGACCCACAGGGTAAGCGTGGGGACCCCGACACGGCCTGGCACGTGTGGACACAGACACGGGCGGGTGAGGGCGGCGTGGGCCTTGCACTGCCGCTGTGTGTGTGCACCTGCTACGCTAAAACAGCTTTTTAAAACGCGTCAGCTCTGCCTTTATCCCCAACCCAGGTCCCCACCCAGAACCTTCTACCTCATGGCTGGGAGGGAAGGGCCGGGGGCACGCAGCCGAAGCACCAAACTGGCCACAGCAGCAGAGGGCGCAGCTCAGCAGTGCGGTGACAGCCCCACGGGGCCGGGCACCCTCACCTTCATGTCCGCCCAGCAGCAGGGCGCCCGGCAGTGCCGGCAGCTGAGGCTTCTCTCCGGGCACTCGTGCTCCGAGTGACGCTCCTTCTCCCCAAGGCGGACCAGGCCTTTGCACGCTGGGCACTCGGTCAGCGTGAACGGGCAGCGTCCTTCATGGCAGCTCTGGCAACAAAGGCAGCAAAGCGTCAACAGGGCGCACAGGGGACACTACAGGCCGCCGTCACCGGGCCCCATGTGCGTACGGAGATGGCCACCCTGCTGAGGGCCACTGGGACCTGCGCCGACCCCACAGGTGCCAGATGAGGGGTGCCGCCCTGCGTGCCCCGATCTTATCCGCTGCAGGACCTGTGCTCCAGGTCAGAGGCGAGGAGGACTCAAGTCTAGCTGTTGGCACCCCGCCCATGTGATACCCCACAACATTCCTCCCTGGGGATGCTCCGGAGTGACACTCGGGGACAAGAGGACCACTGTCCAGATAGCAAGAGAGGCCACTGAGGGCAGAGATGGCGTGGGGTACAGAGAGCAGGAGCAGAGGGAGGGCACTCCACAGGGTGGCAGAGCCCTGGCCCCGGGCGGAGGGCCTAAAGCAGGGCCGGTTCTAAGTGGACAAAAGGCCCAGTCTATGTGCTGGGAGGACAGGCCATGCAGCCAGACTGAGCAGAGAAGGACCGGGAGCCCCGAACTCGTGCCATGTCCCTCTCTGACAGCCCGCACAGGCGGCATGGACGGGGAGGGTGTGTGGTGACCGAGGAGCCCAGCCTGGAGCCCACCAGGCGCGGCGGAGGTGGAGGGCGGGCGGGCGCGGGAACCCGGCTGAACCTCAGCTGCCAGCTTTCCTGAGTGTGAGCGGGACACTGTGGGAGGGGGCTCGGCGCCAAAGGTGGGGAAGGGCAGCAGCAAGGACCCGAAGCCCGTCCCAGGCCGGCCCTGCAGGGCCCGGAGCCCACAGTCCCACACAGCCTGCAGGCCCGTGGCAAGTCTGCCAGGAAGGGGAACGGCAGAGGGGCACAGGGCAGAGGAACAGGGAGCTCCAGGTTTGTTTGCTGTTAGGTGTTTCTACCGTGGTAAACCATAAGGACATAAAGTTTACCCTCTCAACTGCTTTTAAGGGCGCCAAACACATTCACGCTATGGGGCACTGTCTCCTCCATCTGTCCGCAGAACAAGGTCATCGTCCCACACTGGACTCTGTCCCACTGAACCCTGTGCCCGGCCCCACCCCGTCCCCGACCCCCCGCGTCTGTGGGTCCGATGCCTCCGTCCTCCAGTGAGTTTCCACTCACACACAGAATTGGTCCTTCTGTGCCGGGATGACCTCACTCAGCACCACGTAAGAAGTTTTAGGCAGGACACACTAGGGCACACTGGGGACGACGAGGAGCCTGCTAGGGAAGGAGGCGAGGTCACCGTGAGAGGAAAGTTCTGGACTGGTCCAGAGCAGGAGGAAGCCGTCCACCGTGGGCTCAGCATCTGCACAGAGCTCTGGGCTGGGGCAGCCACGAGGCGCGATGCCCTCCCGAGGGACTGGGTCTTCAGGGCTTCCCGCGCAAGCTTGGTCGTGGCGCATTCGAAAGCAGCAGGGAGGGCCTCAGACATGCTGTTCCCAGGCGGGGAACATGCTGGCCGTGTCTCCAACCTGTGCCACAGGCTTGGCTGTTGGGGCAAAAGCCCAGCACTTCCAGAGGAAGCAGAAGCCACGGGTGAACTCCAGGGACACGTCTGGTGGGGCCCACTCCTCCTCCCAAGCGCCCATGCCACAAGCTCCCACAGCAGGCACCCCTGCCCTCTACCCTCCCACAGGGACACACTCCAGACCAAACGCCACGCTCCCAGCAGGCCTCCCTGGTTAGCCACCGCGGCCCAACCGAGCATCGCACAGGCTGCCATGCGAGGTCCCGCTGTAGGAAGGCCGCACACCAGGCTGGCCGGCCAGGACACCACACGCCGCACGACGGCCCAGCAGAGGGCCAGCCCCACGCGGTCACCGCAGCCCGGCTCCCTGCCACTCCCTGCCGACGTGGCCTGGCCCCCGCAACCCACCTGCACTGCAGCAGAGCCCGCCTTCGCCGAACCCCCAGGATCCCCAGGGCTGCGGCAGACGGACGCCATGCAGGACCCCGTCTGGGCTACGCCGACCTCGTAACAGTCACAACGCCCCCGGGAGGAGTCCCAGAAGTGATCGCGGCTCACAAGACAGAATACGGTACCCGCAGACAGGCTGCTCGGAGTTAGTTAAGGACGCTGACCACAGGGCGGGACACCTGGGGATCGCTGCGGGGGGGGGGGGGGGGGGGGGGGGGGGGGAGGGTCGAGGCAGCACAGAGCGAGCTGGCACCAGGGAGACGGGCAAGGGGGCACAGCCCTCTGCTGACTGCCATCCGCAGCGGGTCCGACCTCGGACACCTGCATACCTGTCACCCCAGGACCGCCTCGGAGCAGGCGCGGGGCGCCCCGCCCTCGCGGGATGAGAGAGAAGCGCACTCTGGAGGAATCGGTATTTATTCAAGCAGAATTCCAGCTGTCTCCGCGAGCAGCGCCGTGCCGCCTCAGAATTCGCTGGGACGTGTTGGGGGACGGAGCACGCCTGCCCCGGCCTCGCCTTTCAACTGTGGCCTCTGGTGACCTGTGTCCCTCTCCGGCCCTTCTGTGGAGAGCCTTTCCCCGGCCGGCCAGGCCCTCCCGCGCTGCCACCACAGGCCCGCGCCCACTCGGGGCCATCTTTGGCACTTGGCAGGCGCTCCACAAACGTCTCTGACCCGAACTGGAGGTTTAAGTCACTGCCTTCTTAGAAAATATCAGACATTGCTGCAAAGGAAAATCTCATTCAAAGGCTAACCAGGAATTTCCGAACAGCACCAGCATTTCACAATGCCACAACGAGTTCGAGCTCCACCAAGGGCAGCCAGGTTGGCTCGGAGTGGAGGGCGGGTGTGCACGGAGGCCTGATCTCGCTCAGGCCTGTGACGTTCACAGCCAAGGACAAGTTTTACCAAAGGGCCAGGCCTAGTGTCCCAGAGCAGCGCCCGCCCTCCCACATGACCAAACCCACCCTCTCAGGGACTTTCCGGGGCTCTCCGGGCCAGCCAGGGACTTTCCAGCCTACATGCCTGCAGGGCCGTGGCCAAGCCCACAGGCTGGCTGCGGTCCCTGGCCCGAGGCCCACGAAGCCACCACCAGCCCGCACTATGGGCCTGGAAGCAGCAGAAACCAGCCTCTCAGACTGGAAGGTGGGGGTGATTCCACCTGTGCCCAGGGCGTCTCTGGGTCCCTGCAGAAGGCAGCACATCTCCCGTGCCCGCTCCCTACGCCCCACAGAGCCTCCTATACCCACCTAAGACCCAGAGCCTGCTCAGGCTCTCCACCCTCCCAGGAGAGACCCACAGACCCAGGGCCTCCTCTCCAGACACCCCCAGGCAGTTGGAGCTGCCTCTTCTGCTGAGCAGAACCTCTGCCTGCGTGGCACAGCCCGGGGGCCTCTGGGTCTCAGGCCTGGGAGTCTGGGAGTCTGGGGGGCACCAGCTTTGGGCGTGGGGGGCCCAAAGCTGCTCCACTTCTAAGACCCAGGTGCCCACCGGATGGAAAGTGCATCTCTTAGCCTGCCCCACCAGAGCCTCCTCCCTAGACGCGGCCAAGCTGCTCTTCTGGAAACACACAGCTTACAGCCCAGAGACCAGGGAGTCTGACTGGTCAAGGGAACAAGGGAAAGGGCACCTGGGGGCAGCTCAGTGGGTTAAAGCCTCTGCCTTTGGCTCAGGTCATGGTCCCAGGGTCCTGGGATCGAGTCCGGCATTGGGCTCTCTGCTCAGCAGGGAACCTGCTTCCTCCTCTCTCTCTCTCTGCCTGCCTCTCCCCCTACCTGTGATCTCTGTCAAATAAATAAATAAAATCTTTAAAACAAAAGAAAACAAGGGAAGTTCGGCACACAAGACGGGAGCAGGAAGGGAAAAGCCTGCTAGGAGCTCAGGTCCCACTTCCAGCCCCAATGGGCCCTCCACCACCATCACGACTCAGTGCCCAGCGTCCACCCTATGACAGGGGCTATCCCAGGGCCTGGGGCAGGAGTGTGCCTGAGCTTTGGCAAACCGGGGTTCCAAACCAACAGCCCATCCAGCCTCTCCAACAGGGCTGCCCACCGCGAGAGGCCAACCCGCCACTCTCCACAACTCTTGGCCTCCTACCCTGGTGGCCGCCCTGCCCCCTCCTGCCTCTCTGGGTGTCACTGCTCTGGGGCCCTCAAAGGAGAGGCTCCCACAGGACCAGCTCTTTAGGACGGGCTCACGTTGCTGAGCACAATGGCCTCTGAGTCCACCCATGTTAGGGTTTCCCTCCTTCCTTTGTATGGCTGGATACTGGTCCACGGTGCGGATGGACCAGATACGGTTCGTCTCCTCCTCAGGCAGAGGACACCGAGCTACCATGCCATCTGCGTACGGGCAACCGTCGGAGCCGCGCTAGTTACAAAGCGGGGACAGCCACACGAGTGAGCCACAGCGGCTGCGCCGGTCTGCCAGCCAGCTGCCACGCACGCCGACGCGGGGACGCAAGCCAGCCCTGCCCTGTCACTGGCCAGGGCCTCCCTGCAGCCACAAACCGAACATGCAGGATCCTCCTGCCACTCCCAACGTCCACGCGATTCTAAGTAAGAAAGCCCTTGTCTGAGAACACCCAGAAAGATCCCACCAAGCAAAAAAGCTCCTTTCCTGCATGTTCCGGGAGATGTGGCCATGGTGCCCTCAGAGCCAGCACGACATCTGCCACACGCTGTCCCTCACGGCCACCCTGCCATGGCATCCCGAGCGGACAACTGGGCCCGGCCACAAAAATCTTCCCCTGAGGCACGACCCCCGTGAGTCCCCGCGTTTGGACGGCGAGCAGCCACGGGCTCCCCGTGCAGGCTCCGCACGACTGCTTCTGGGGGTGGGGTTCAGGCTCGGAGGCCGTGCCAGCGCAGGGGGCACCCACCTCGTACTCTTTAAGGGTCCCCTTCCAGGTGCAGCCGTCACTGGGACAGACAGCCGGCAGGCTCTCCACCTCCCTGCGCGCAGCGTTGTCTGGGAAAGCCTGAGGAAAGCATTCCGAGGGTCAGGCCTCCTCCTCCCAGCTGCCCGCCCCTGACCCCACCACCGAGACTGTGAGGCTTCCAGACCGAGACCCAGGCCCGAGACGCCTCTGGCGCGGCCGCTCCCAGCTCTGGACGTGACCGTGGCTGGGAGGGCCGCATCCCAGCGGTTCCGGCACCACGCGGCCCTCGGGGGTGTTAGAAAAACACCAGAACGTTTTCTGTTTGTTTTTTGCTTGAAGACTTTTCACTTACCGAACCGCTTTCCAAAATAGAGACGCCTTCCTCATATATGCCCTCGTGAACGCAGGCGGCGCAGTTCTGGGGCCCGGAGCTAGCGAGGAAAGGGGAAGGCCGGCCGTCACACCGGACGCGGAGGGCGCGGGCGCCTCGGGCCAAGCCCAGTCCCCGCTGTGCTCTCGCCTTCCGGCCCGGCCCTCATCCCTCGCGAGCTCGCACGCGGGCTCCGCACTGAAGATCTCTGAGCTGGGGGATGACCCGCACCCTCCGGCCGCGAGACCGCCTCCCCTGCAGACACAGGGGCTCTCGGCGCCCACCCCCGCGTCCACGGGCCGCTCGGAGCGGCCGCCGGGGGCTCCTGCGCACGTGTCCATCCCCTGGAGCGGCGCACCCCGTGCAAACGCCCGAGACCGTCGCGGGCCAGTGAGCGGTCCTGCGCCCACGCGACCCACAGGAGGCGGCCGGAACGGCGCGTATGTCACTCCCCGCGGCCGCAGCGCCCAGACACCGCGCAGCCCCGCCTCCCCGGCTCCGGA
>NW_022631994.1:0-20090 GCF_010015895.1 Lontra canadensis
GACCCCGAGACCCACAGACCCGCGGACCCCGAGACCCACAGACCCGCGGACCCCGAGATGGCGCCCCCGCTCAGGCCAGAACCTGGCACAGGCCTGAGCGCATTCCCCAGGGCGGCTGGAACCAGGAACCACACACTGGGGAGCCCCTTGTCTCACGCTCCAGAGATCACAAGAATGCACGCTTGCCGCGGGGGGACCCCTCCTGCCTCTTCAGCTGCTGGCGGGCCGGCCATCCTTGGTGTCCTCCTCTGTTGACCTGTCAGTCCAACCTTCTGCCTCCACATGGCCACCCCCTGGGCCTCTTCCCATCATCTTCCCTCTGCAGTCTGTGTCCAAATATCCCCTTTTTATAAGGTTCCCAGTCCTACTGGCCTGGACCCACCCTATGCCTCATTGTAACTAGATCACACTACACAGGAAGGTCACGTTCTGAGTTCCTGGGGATTCGGATGTCGTCGTATCTTTCTGGGGGTGTGATTCAACATGTAGGATCTGCCAACCCGATTTCCCCGAGCTGTGCGCAGCAGTCTACTCTCGAGGGCAGAAGACACATTCCCTTCCGCGGCACAGGGAACACCGCCAAGAGGACCACAGCTGCACCGTGAGACGAACCTCAGCCCAAAGTCCTTTTCCGTACGGCCCCCGCGACCCGACCCCAAAACCAAAGACCGCGGAAGGACACCAACATGCCCGCTGAATCCTCGAGCGACAGAGCAAATCCAGAAAGAGCACAGACTGAGGTGCTCGCTGCGACCCGGGGGACTCAATCCGGAAACGCAAGGCTGGTTCTAGATGCGGAGACGCGGCAGCCAGCGGGAGCCGCACGGGAGGGCGGGGCAGGGACCACTCGGACGCATCTCCTGATGCCGAAAAAGCACTTCACAGAGCATCCCAGCTGCGCTGAAGCCCACGGCGGTCGGGCAGGAGAGGGACCTGCTCAGCCTGGGGAAGGCGCCGGCACCATCTGCTGGTAGCGTCTCCCTCGGCGGGAGGCCAGGGGCGGTGGGAAGCCCCTCCTTTGCTCCGGGCCCCTCACAGGGGGACACTCAGCAGGTGGGTAAACGAGCCAGTGCTGAAGGGCGCACAGACGGGGAAGCGGGAGAGTGTCCTTACGCGCAGACAGCAGCGCGTTTATGTGGGGGTTCCCCAAAAGCTACAAAAGCAACCATTCACTCCTAGAACCAGGGAGCTTATCAAGCTTACGGGATACAAAGAGAACGCACAAAAAACAATCTACACACTAGGGATATACGGTTGGAAACCAAAACTTAAAAATTAACTTTTGTGGGGCGTCTGGGTGGGTCAGTGGGTTGAGCCTCCGACTCCTGATTCTGTCGTGATCTTGGGGTCCTGGGATGGAGCCCTACGCTGGGCTCCGTGCTCAGCAAGGAGTCTGCTCGGGATTCCCTCTCTGCCCCTTGCTCCCTCGCTTTCTCTGAGTAAACAAATCAACAAAATCTTTAAAGAAATACAATCCTTTACAACAGCTCAAGGACAAAGGAGACGCTCGGGCGGCAACCGAAGGAAGCAGGTGCCCGCGCTGGGCGCTGCAGAAGGACGCAGAGAAAAAGCAAAGACACAAATTATGTTCCTGGGTTGGAAGACAACACAGACGTCAGTTCCCCCCAAACTGACCCTAGATTTACGACAACTCCCACCCGTGCCCAGCAGGGCTTCCTGTAGCTACGGGCAGGGGATTCTGAGACTCCCCCGTTCTGGTGAAGGGACAGAAACAGCTGGAGACCCTCTGAGCAACAGGGAGGAGAGCAGGGGGTTCCCAGCCCTGCAGCTACCGCTCGCCGGGGCGCGTGCGACAGACGGACTGCGCTGGTGCAGACACACGGGTGGGGGCGACAGGTCGCACATGCGTGACGACTGGGCTTCACGAAGGCACCAAGTGAGTGGACAGAGGGAGGCTATGGCCGTCCGTGGAGGCAAACAGCCCACGGTCATTTCCACAAACGGCCAGCCGGATGCAGAGAAACTAACCTAAACTTCACGGGCCTTGCAAAAATCAACTCAAAATGGGTCAGAGGTCTAGGCGTGGCCTGTCATGACGTACTGCCAGCGGGGACGGAGGCGCGGGTGGCAGGAGGAGGCTCCCAGACACGACCTGAAAGCCCGGTCCACGGCGCCCTTCTCCGGAACTTACTGATCCGGCCTGTGACACAGGAACCGGAGGAAAGCACCTGCAGCCACACAGCGGACAAGCAGCGTGTCGCTAGAACCGGCCAACGGCTCTCTGGCTCAGCAGCCGCCCCGCCCGGAGAAGACGCTCCCGCCACACGTCAGCGGCCACACACAGCTGTGTCTCACAGTCGTGAAGGCCCGAGGCCCAGTCCAGGCCACCGGCTGGGGCTCCGGTTGAGCACTTCTTGCTGCGTCCATAGGTGGCGGGCGGGGTGGGGGTGGAGCTCCCTGGGGTCCCTCTCCCGAGCCCCACCCGTGACCTGTCATTCCCCTCCCAAAGGCTCTGTGTCCCAACACCTTCACCTCGGGCTTGGGTTTCAGCCGATGACTTCGGGGGGCGGGGGGCACACAGCTATTCTGGAAAACGGCGCACGTTCTCAGGAATCCAAGCGACGCTTACCGTGCGACCCAGCAACACCACTGCTCGGGGACAGGGGAGGGCGCTCCACACCAGCCTGCCAGCAAGCGCTCAGAGCAGCCGCACCGGGACCCAGACTGGGAACCACCCAGACGCCTCCAGCAGGTGTGGACTCCGACGCACCGGTGTTTGGCGCCTGGCGGTAGCCGGAACCGAGCGGCGCTGTCGGCGGTGCTGAGCGTCCGCGTGCTGAGCGGAGGGCCGGGCCTCAGAAGGCAGTGCCCGCGGCTCCAGCCCCAGCGGCCCTCAACCGGAGAACGGGCGCCGGCTGGGGGCTCAGGGCGGGGTCCAGAGATGCAGGAGCTGCTCACGTGCTCCCGTGTGAGCAGACGTCAGAGCCGCACCCGGAACGCTTATGACCCAACTTCCCCGCGACAAATCGCAGGGGCTGTCGGAGAAAGTGCCACCGACTCACCCGCCAGGGGCCCAGGCAAGACTGCAGGTGTGGTTCCAAATGCACAGGAAAAGTAAGCGTCGTCCCAGGACTCTCAACCCAGTCAACATCTAACCCAAGGCTAGAGTCGGGGCCTGCGGGCTTGGTCAGTCGGGTGTCCAACTCTCGATTTCGGCTCAGGTCGTGACCTCAGGGTTGTGAGACTGAGCCCCGCGTCGGGCTCCAGCTGGGCACAGAACTTCTCCCTCTCCCTCTGCCCCTCCCCACACATTCCCCCCAAAACAGACCCAAGAGCAAAGGTGGGACACACCCAGCTTCAGGAAGCCAGAGGCCTGCAGGACAGTGCGGCGGGCGGCTACGGGGGGCACAAGGCAACGGTGAGCCAGAGCAGCGTGTGGATGCCCTGGCTGCTGTTGACGGTTTTTAGCGGGTTTTTTTTCAGATGATTCTATTTATTCGAGAGAGAGAGAGAGAAGGTGCACAAGCAGGGGGAGCGGCAGAGGGAGAAGCAGACTCCCCGCCAAGCAGGGAGCCCAACCCGGGACTCGATCCCAAAACCTTGGGATCACGACCTGAGCTGAAGGCAGATGCTTAACGACTGAGCCCTCCGGGAGCCCCCTAATAAGTATTTTTTTGTATTTAAAACTAATATGGACTTGAAATTCTAGAGAACGTGCGGAGGGAGCAGGAGGTCAAATGAAGGCCAAAGTGGAAGTCACGCTGCGCAGAACGTCACCGGTGCAGCTGGCAGCTCCTCAAATACACCCCCACACGGCCTGTCACCTCCCCCAGCGGCAAGGGAACCGGCCAGGACACGAGCCATACACGGCTCTCCCAGCAACACGGCTCATGACAGCCGATGTGGGGACAGCCTGAAGGTCCATCCACGGACAAATCAACCAAATGTGGTAACTGGAGTGTCGTCCGGCCCTCGGAAGCTTGGAGTCCTGATTCCCGCTCCGGAGTCTGGAATCGTCCTGCTCGAGCCAGGCGTGAAGCCTGCGCTGTGCCACCAGAGGTGGCGTCCAGAAGAGTCCCCAGGGACAGACAGCAGCAGAGCTAGCCGGGGGCAGGGCCTGCTGCCTTCTGGGAGGTGACAAGGTACTGGAACAGACCTGCCACAGGGCCTGCCTCTAGAGCCTGTGCTGTGTCCAGAGGCCCCCACACTCCCCACAGCAGCCAGCACTCAGCAAGGGCAGGCGCCTGGTGCCCTCGGCTCTGGTGCAGACCTCCCCCCACTTCTCCTGGAGCCTGACGGCCCTCCTCTGCCCACAGCACTCCTCTAGCAAGCTCTCCAGACCCAGACCCCCGAGCCCCTGCAGGCCAGCTGCCCTGGAGAGCAAGGGATGACTGTCAGGCAGCCTCGCCCGGGCCCTCCTCAGCTCACCAGCCACCCCCCAACCCTCCTTCCCCCTTCTCAAATGGGCACATATCTTTCTGCTCTTGCCTCCCCTCCCCCCACTCTGTCCTGTGGGCCAAAACTTTTCCAACCCTGTCATTTTACTGCTCTGTTTTAAGGAAAAGGAAGTAAATTCACTAATGTCCTTGGTTTATCCCAACTGACCTAATGGAAAAGAAAACGCACGCCCCCCACACAAATTCCCAAAGTAAAAATCCAATGTGTTGAAAATAAAGCTTTAAAAACCTCATAAAAAACCCAAAAGCATTTTCTCAGGGAGACTTGGCACTTCCTAAGTGGTCAGTGGCAGAGTCCACAGGAAGCAGCCACCTGGCGCGTCCGGCCGGCTTCAGGCTCCCGAGCTAACACAGCACAGACACGACTATGGACTGGTCCTGCCGACAGGGGAAACCAAGACCGACAACCCAGGAGACAGGCGGCCAAGGGCGGGCGGGCGTGTCTCTGGGCTCTGTGGCCCAGCAGGCCTTCGTGCTCCCGGGCCAGGAGCCCGACGGGGGCGGCGTGGGGGGGATGACGATGGGCGGGGGCTGCCAACCTGGGCCAGCTCCCTGCGAGGACACTGTGGTCTCGTTTGTGGGGACGCGGGACAGAAACTCATGAGGACGGTGCCCGGGAGAGCTGGGAGGGAAGGGCCGGGCAGGACGTCCCCTTCCTGCCGTGTCTCTCTGAGCACCATGGCACACATCCTGGGGGAAGCTCGCTTCTTTCTCCTCAGCGCTTCTCTGTCACTTTAACTCTCGACATAGAGAAGTGAGTCGGGTCAGGCGAGGTCACATGTGTCGTGGGCTCTCCACAAAGACGCCCGGGCTGCCCCCGACCGGGCCCTCTGGAACAGGCAGTCCCGAGAAGAAACGAGGGGTCCCCAGCACACAGTGCAGATGGCCACCGGCCAGGACCCCGAGTCTGCCCCGGTCCCACACTGCACAGGGCAGAGGCCCTGACCCGGGTCCCGCGGAGGTTCAGGCCTACGCCCAGGGCGCCAGGAGGAGAAAAGGCCTGGCGTCGGGACACGTCCGGTTCAGGGGAGGCAAACGCAAAAGAAGCTGCTCTTCCAGCGCTAGAGGTCCCTGCGTGGATGGGCGGGGACACACGGGCACCTGCTCTCGAGGCACCCCTGGGGAGGCCTGCGGGGAGAGGAGCCAGCAAAGAACGTGCCAGGAAAGAGAAGAGTCGGCTTCAGCAAGGCGTGCGGGAATGAGCTGTTGTGTCGGACGCCACGTAATTTCTCAGGGACTTGGTGACTTGTGGGGAGGGGCCACAGGAGGGCAGAGGGCCAGGACACCCGAGGTGACCACCACCGAGGCCAGAGGCAGACAGACACCACGCACCGGAGATTTAACAGTTTAATAACACCTTCTCCGCAGCCCAACGGGGCAGCCGACCCATCCCGTCTCGTCACAGGGCCGAGGGCACACCCCACACTCACCACAGGGCAGCTGAAAGGCTGCCCCGAGGACACGGGAGTGCCCTCCCTGCCCGCTGGCCTGGCCAGGCCTGCACAGCAGGACCTCTCCTCAGAGTAGCGGCCAGGCCTGAGAACGTCCCTTCTCTCCAGGCCGAAGGGCGGGACACGGTGCCGGCTCCCCTTGCCCTTCGGCTCCCCCTGCCCCGAGCGCCCGCACGGCCGGCCTGCCGCCAGCTCCTGGCAGGCCTGCAGCCCACCCCACGGGGCCCGAGCGGAGCGGCCTCTCCCAGGGCGGCCCCTTCCCAGTGGGATGTGAACACAGCAGGCGCCCACCCAGCACGAGGCTCAGGCCCCGCGTGGTGGCTCCTCACCGAGCTGCCAGCCCCGCGGTTCCTGACCCCCCACCCGACCCTGGGGAGAGGCAGCTAGAGCCCCGTCAGGTCCACGATGGCTTTGATAAAGATGGCATCATCGCGCACGTAGGAGTTCTTGGCCTCCATCTTGGAGACAGGGCAGAAGAGGGGGCAGCCACTGGCAATGTTCATGTCACTGACTGGCCTCTGGAAAGAGGACGAGGTCACGTCGGGTCTAAAGGCGTCAATCACGTGCTCCCGGTTGTTCTGGTCAAGCAGCATTAACGTGACCTGGAAGAGAGCAGCCGCGCAGGGACGACACCCTGAGTCACGCCCCACCCAGCCCCAGCTCCCTGTCTGGGTGATCGGTGCCCATTCCGGCACTTTCCGTCCCTCGGGCCCCGGGCTCTGAGGCCGCAGGGGACACCGCAGAGCCGTGCTGGCTGGCGCCTCGCCAACTCGCAGTCACGTGACAGAGGCTCTCATATGGAAGAGCTCTCAGAGCACCCACTGCCCTCCCGAAGGGACAGTCCTTGTCCGTCAGGAGCCACAGCTGCCCCGTGCCGCCGCCTCCACCAGGAAGCCCACAGGGCCAGCCCAGCGTGGTGGAGGGAAAGGACGATGGCGCTGGCACCTTCAATCCCTCCACCAGGAGCCGACTCCGGGTCTCAGAGAGTCCATAACCCCCAAAGACGCGGGCTCTCCTGCCGTACCCCTCCTCGGGGACTGACTCCGAGGCAGCGTCTTTAACCGCTGGCCCCGAGGGGTGACTACCTCACTGCCCTCAGGGCCCCTGGGACAGCCGCTGGGACAGCCTCACGCACCTTCTGGTTGAAGGGCCAGCGCAGGAGCGCGTCGTGGGGGCCCTTCATCACCACAAAGAAGAGCGACAGGTGTGTCCCGCGCCCGGTGCCGTCTCCGTTCAAGTAGATGCGCAGACACATCTTGTAGCCGTACCTGCTCGTGTAGAAGGCTGCGGGGAGACGGCACCCGTGACCCCACGCCGAGGGCTCCCCGAGAAACCCACACACGGAGAAAATGCCCAGGTCTGGGGGCACGTACCCGTCCTCCGACTACGTATGCTTAGCTCCTCGTGGACACGAGCGCCCCAAAGCAAAAACAACTAATTAGGGAAAACCTTTCTAAGAACCCCAAATGCGAGCCCAGCACGGCCACACGTGAACTAGCCGTGAAGCTCGGCGCTGGTCCAACCTGAGCCCGGCCTGGAGGGGGCGACAGTGGGTAGCACCTGGGACAGCTTCGAGGGGACGAGGCCAACACCCAGCAGGGTGCCCGGAGACTCCCACTAGCCAACCTCCCTGCCTTCCTGCTCCCACCTCCAGGAGCTGGACCCGGCCCTGCTCCCCCCGGGGGAGGGGGGTCCAGCCGGGGCACACGCCTGACCCCCCGCCCTTGGCCCGCTTCTGTCAGAGCTCAGTTCGGAAGAGATTCCCGTTGGCAGGGGGGCTCCTGCTCCTCCGGGAACGCGCTAGCAAGGAGGGGCCCGCCAGAGCCCAGAGCCCAGAGGATGGTGCCGGACAGACAGCATGCCTGCCCCACACCCTGGAAGCCAGAGCATGTGCTCCGTCCGGGACGGGCCTGGAGACGTGGCAGGACCACACAGCGGCCCTACCTATGGGCCGCGCTCCCCGTCCCGCCCCAGGCCGCCCGCAGGAGAGGGACCTACACGCTAAGCCCATAGCTCCGAAGGCACTGCGGGAGTCACGGGCGCGTGCGGCTCTCTCCGTCGGAGGGGGTCAGGTCTATGCAGGGGGCCTGGGCAGGTAGGGGCACGGCGGCCCGAGGAAGGGCTGCGGAGTGCCCGCGGCCAGGGCAGAGCAGAGGCCCCCGCTCCCAGCACCTGCTCGCGGCTCCATCCTTGAAGACCCAGCGGAGAGGCGGCAGGCGCGGGGAGCCCTCCACAGGCAGCCCCCCAGCCCCCTTGCCCTCTCGGGGAGGCGCTGGCATCTCAGACAGCAGCAGCTCTGGGGGCAGATTCCAGACCAGCACCTGGGGAGAAGATGGCGGGCGTGCGGCCAGCCACGGCCTCCTGCCGCTTCCTGGCGAAGTCAGAGATCTTCCAGACGAACACGCCGTCGAACGTGGTCGCCTCCATCTCATGGACCTTCTGCTCTAGCTCCGCCATTGCCAGGTCCTTCAGACTGATGCTCCTCTCCAGCTGCTGTACCTGGGGGGCCCGGGGGCCTGTGAGGGCGTGCGGCTTCTCGGGCGCCGGCAGGCGGGGCCGTGGGCCTCCATCCAGCGTGCCTCTGAAGCCACCTTCACGGGGAGGTGCCTACGGAAGTGCCCCACACCCACCTCTCCACCAGCTTCGGGCAGCACGGCATCCCCCAGCGGCCCCCGAGGTTTCACTGGGCTCAGCTTATCTCAAGTCAGCTCTGTCCCCATAGGACACCCAACCCCACCTATGCCCAAGGTCAAGAGCTCAGTGCAGGAAACATGCTCGCAGCGCCCACAGCAACTGTGAGGCCTGTTCCCTGCGGCCACCTCTACCCCCACAGGCCAGAGAGAGAAGGCTGCCTTGGAGTGACCACTAGGATGCCCACATCAGGCCCGTCAAGTGAGCAGGGCTCACAAACAGAGGAGGCAGAAGCAGAAAGAACGCTGTGCTAGAAACCAAGGTGCCGTCCTTGAAATCCCAGCTCAGGTGCCATGATGCCCCGGGACCCACCCGGACTAGCCCTGAGCACCCCGGGCCCACACCTTGTTACTCAGGGCCTCGATCCTGTCCTGGTCCAGCCGGTGCTGCCGGCCACAGGCCTCGGCGGTCATGGCCACCCTCTCTACCTCTCGGTTCAGGACGCAGACGATGTTCTCAAAGGTGGCGGTCTTCC
Organism: Lontra canadensis; assembly: GCF_010015895.1. Lineage (NCBI taxonomy): Eukaryota > Metazoa > Chordata > Mammalia > Carnivora > Mustelidae > Lontra > Lontra canadensis. Next base: position 9,036 of record NW_022631994.1, read on the forward strand.
TCTCCAGGGCCTCGCACCGCTGCTGCAGCTCCGCAGCCTTGGGGAGCCCCGCCTCGGGGTGCAGCGTGCTGGCTTCCCAGCCCCCCACCTCGCTCTGGCTCAGGAAGTGGCCCCCTGCCCCAGAGAGGGGCTTGGCCTCCAGGAGGCCACCCAGCAGCATGGCCAAGTGCTCCCGGAGCCAGTGGGCCTCGTGTTGCTGCTGCTTCTCGCTCTCCACCTGCAGACGGAAGCAGGGGGCTCAGCCCTGACCCAGAGCCCCGCGGACGGGCTGCAAGGTGAAGCAGAGCGGGGACACCTCCCCATCGTTCACTTGCCAGCACGTCACCTGTCGCTAGCTGGAGTCGCTACCTTCCCAAACACAGACCGTCCTAGTAACTTCTCTGCTAGTATTCAACATAACAAGGAGGAGCACACGCGTGTAAGACGCTGCCCAAGCAGAGAGGAGACCCGTAAAGCTAACCTTTCCCCAAGTCTTCAATATTCTTTATCACACGCTTCTGAGTTTCTCCTAAACTTCGCAACAAATAAAAAAAATTTTCTTTAGGGGCGCCTGGGTGGCTCAGTGGGTTAAGCCTCTGCCTTCAGCTCAGGTCATGATCCTGGGGTCCTGGGATTGAGCCCCGCATCGGGCTCTCTGCTCAACGGGGAGCCTGCTTCCCTCTCTCTCTGCCTGCCTCTCTGCCTGCTTGTGGTTTCTCTCTGTCAAATAAATAGATGAAATCTTAAAAAAAAAAAATTAAAAAAAATTTTAAATTTTTATTTATTTGAGAGGGAGAAAAAAAAAAGAGAGAGAAGGAGGAAGAGAAAGCACAGAAGGGGAAGCAGGCTCCCCGCTGAGCAGAGAGCCTGACGCGGGGCTCCATCCCAGGACCCTGAGACCATGACCTGAGCCGAAGGCAGAGGCTTCACCAACTAAGTCACCCAGATGTTCCCAAATTTTAAAATGTTACACACTCTCAGGGGCGCCTGGATGGCTCCGTCATTAAGTGTCTGCCTTTGGCTCAGGTCACGATCCCAGGGTCCTGGGATTGAGCCCCGCATCAGGCTCCCTGCTCAGCGGGGGTCTGCCTCTCCCTCTCCCACCCCCTCTGCTTGTGTTCCTGCTCTCACTGTCTCTCTGTCAAATGAATAAATAAAATATTAAAAAAAATAAAATAATAAAAGTAGAAACGTTAGACGCTCTCAAGACAGCAAAAGTAGAAAGCAACAAACAAAGTCCACGAGACATGGTGCCCAGAGAGCACGTCCCAAGTGGTGCTGGGACAGGCGGTCCCCTGGTGGTCTAGGGGTGGGCGTGGGGGCGGTGCGTGCGTAACACGGGGCTGGGGGCTTGAGGTCAGGGTCAGAGCAACGAGCCCAACACCGCCTTCAGCCTCGGGGTGCGTCTGGCTCCACTGGCTAGAAAGCCTGCGGCTGCCACACTCTGGGCCCACAAGCGGGCCGCCAGCAGCGCCCACAGCGGGGGAACACCACCTGTACCACATCGCCAAACGCAAAGAACGGTGGGAGGGGCCGTTCTTGTGGGCCGCACCTGAGACCAGGTGTCCAAGCTCCAGATGACGGCAGCCCTGCGACTACCGCCACAGAAAGCCTGCCAGGGAGTCTGCAGGCAGCAGCACGCCAGCCGTGCCCCAGGCCCTCCGAGAGCCGGGGGCTGCACCTCCCACCCCCGGGGACACAGCAGTCGGGGAAAGAAGGGTAGAGGCCGCGCAGAAGCCTGATCGAGTGGCACAGACGCCAACGGGTCATGGTCCTGGGGTGGGAACGGGTCCGTGTGCACGAGGACAGCCAGGCCAGTGACCCACCAGGGCCACATAGGCCACCGAGACAGGGGAGGCAGGTGTGGTCCCGGACCTGTCTGCAGGAAGCATGGACCTCCCCGGGTGGACTGGACAAGGCGCAGGAGACAAGGGGAAGGCCCACAATGACTGCTGGGCTTTGGATGGCACCACTGGGTGACACAAACTGCTCATTTTGGGCAGGTTGGGAGGGTTGGGGTGGGGGGTCCCAGACTACAGCTGAGGCTTGAGATGCCCACGAGGTATCAGGGAGGTACAAAGCTCGGGGCAGTTTCAGCAGAGGGAGGTGGTCAGAGGTAGGGCCCTGAGAGAGCACGAGGACAAGTGGACGGAGCAGAGCCCGAGCAGAGGCCGGGACAGCTGAGGGCCGAGGAGGCAGCGGGGGAGGTGGGAGGGAGACCAGGAGGCCAGGCCGGAGGCCGAGCAAGGACTGCGTTGGGGAAGAGCACGTGCAGGGCGCTTCTGCGGGGTCCCCTTTTGGGATATAGGGAGCTGCCGCAGGCCTGGCCCCAGCGGACCCATGGCCAGTGGGACTCACCAACTCGGGGCAGCCGACGACATGGAACCTGCACGGGGCCCGGCACTTGCCGCACGCCCTGACATGGTCCTGGAACTAGAAGGAAGGACGCCGTGAATGCCTTGCCTTTCCCCTCCCTGCCTGGCCTCTTCAGTCTCACACCAAACAAACTGAGAGCCCAGTTGGAGAGCCGAAGGTGCACACGGGCACACACGCACACACGCGGGCACACGCACACACACGCATGCACACGCGCAGCTTGCGGGCATCAACAGAAGGAGGTGTGCGGAAGGGAGTGTGCAGCCTGAGGACCTGCACCATGGCCAGCGTCAGAGCACCCGCAGCGGCCCGGTCCTGCACTCGGGCCTCAGCGCCGCGTGTTGTCCGAGGCCCGGGGCCTTGGGAGAAGGGAGGGACGGCCTGACCAGGGCTGAGACTCCCACCACTGACCCAGCGTGGCGCTGGCACACGACCACACTGCCCAGCAGAACAGACGGGAGAACCCAGAAAGAGAGCGACTGCACGTGTGCCCGCCACGGAGCCAGCAGCCCCTCCTGCCGGCCAAGACGGGGGTGGATGCGGCTCTCTGAGGCGGGCAAGGCCAAGGGGCAGCCACGGGACCCCTTAAGAATGGTCCGTCTGCCTCCATCCTCCGGGGGCCTAGAATGACAATCAGAGCTACGAATGCCAAATGGAAACAGACAAAACACCAAACTAAGTAAAAGGACAAGGGACTGTGATCCAAGCTACCCGACAGAGTTCTGGAAACAGACAAAAGGACTAAGATTCTCTCCCCACTGCAGGAAACGGGCAGGCATCCCCAGGGGTCCCCGCTCCCCAGTAGGAAAAATGCAGGTGAGCCTAACCAAAAGGCCCAATGAATTCGTGATTTGAGAACTACAAACGGAAACTCCCGGGATGGTCTTTCTCAGCTGTCGCAGGGCAAGCCCCAAGGGTGTCACCCCACCCGCTGCTGGGGACGACGGGACCTGGGCTCTGACCTGTCAGCACACTTGCCCTGGTTCTCACTCAGGACCCACACAACCGTTTTACCCACGTACGCGACCGTTAGGTCCTGAAAGGCAATCTCAGAGACTGGTAAGCGGAGAGACGAACGGCGGCGCACCCCCAAGAGCCTGCCTCCCAGACAGCAGACGCGGGGCCCGACCGCGGGGCCCGCGAGCGCCAGAGGAGCCGGAGACCGGCCGCCAGCACACTGTCACTGCTGGCATGCGCAGCGCAGGGGCTGCATCCGGGCGACAGCACCAGCGCGCCCCCAGGCCGAGATCAGCAGGTACCAAGACACCCCTGCGGCAGGGCGGGCACGGAACCGGAATCGGGCGGGAATCGTAACCACCACAGCCCGTCCGAGCCCACAACGTGGTCTCTCTTAAAACAGAGCAGCGAGGGGCGCCAGCATGGCTCAGTGGCTCTGGGTTTCGGCTCAGGTCATGACCTCGGGGTCCTGAGCTCAGGCCCCACATCATACTCCCTGCTTGTCCCCCTGCCTCTGTCCCTTACCCCACCCTGCCCCGTGCTCATGCTCTCTCTCAAGTAAACAAAATTAAAAACAAGCAAAAGCAGAGTCCCGGCCCTGGCCACTGAGGTGTTCTAGACCTAGATGGAAAGCGGCTCCGGGGGAGGCTCTGGGCCAGGGTCCCGGGCGTGTGTCATTTCTCTCAGGCTGGGTCACTTCCACCTCCGCGTGACAACACAGCGGCCCATAGGTGACCCAACGCTCTCACCACAAGCCAACACTTCCCCCTCGGGGCCGATCAGAGCCCCACACCACGGGCATGAGCGCAACCCCGCCCCCGCCCTGGTCCCGGGAAGCCGCTTACTTTCTCCCGTGAGATCTTCTTCTTGCCGCAGCCGTCGCAAGTCAAGGGGAACTTGGGACAGACTTCGTGATGCGCCTGAAAGACAGTAGTCGGGGGTGAGGGCGCGCGAGGTCACCCGTGCCGTCTCGTGGCCTCATTCTGGGGCAGCAGCTCCTGAGACCAACAGGGTGGGTCCTGAAGGCGCTCAGAAGCACCGGAGGTCAGAGCTGCCCCCTCATCTGGCAGCTCCAGGGCACCACGGGAAGGACAAGCCACCAGTGGTGACTCAGGGGGACAGTGCTGCTGGTCACCCCGAAACCGGGCCACGGAGGGGGCCAGTGGCCTCTCTGGCCCTGAGGAGCAAGGCCAGCAGGACGGGCCAGGGCCCTGCGAGGGGCGGGAACGCCTCTGGGAGGCCCCCCACGGCGCCCCAATGCAGTCTGGCCCTCAGGAGGCCTCCACACAGACGGCTCCAGACGAAGGGACTGAGGAACGCGGCAGGGGACCCTGGGGACGCCATCGCAACCCTGCAGCCCCGCTGTTTCAACAAATAGGCGGGAAAGACAAGAAAGACACCCCCAGAGCGCCATTACAGATGAAAAGACCTTGTAGACACGTCATCGAGAAGCAGTGTGGGAACAGATGCCACAGACATCACTAAACGTGGGCACCGCGTGAGGCAAGGACGGCAGGGAGTCACCAGTAAGACCCAGAAATGACAGCAACGCGCACAGCTCTCCAGAGACTCAAGAATCTTGAGAGAGAATGACACAAAGCCTGGGACCCACAGGGTAAGCGTGGGGACCCCGACACGGCCTGGCACGTGTGGACACAGACACGGGCGGGTGAGGGCGGCGTGGGCCTTGCACTGCCGCTGTGTGTGTGCACCTGCTACGCTAAAACAGCTTTTTAAAACGCGTCAGCTCTGCCTTTATCCCCAACCCAGGTCCCCACCCAGAACCTTCTACCTCATGGCTGGGAGGGAAGGGCCGGGGGCACGCAGCCGAAGCACCAAACTGGCCACAGCAGCAGAGGGCGCAGCTCAGCAGTGCGGTGACAGCCCCACGGGGCCGGGCACCCTCACCTTCATGTCCGCCCAGCAGCAGGGCGCCCGGCAGTGCCGGCAGCTGAGGCTTCTCTCCGGGCACTCGTGCTCCGAGTGACGCTCCTTCTCCCCAAGGCGGACCAGGCCTTTGCACGCTGGGCACTCGGTCAGCGTGAACGGGCAGCGTCCTTCATGGCAGCTCTGGCAACAAAGGCAGCAAAGCGTCAACAGGGCGCACAGGGGACACTACAGGCCGCCGTCACCGGGCCCCATGTGCGTACGGAGATGGCCACCCTGCTGAGGGCCACTGGGACCTGCGCCGACCCCACAGGTGCCAGATGAGGGGTGCCGCCCTGCGTGCCCCGATCTTATCCGCTGCAGGACCTGTGCTCCAGGTCAGAGGCGAGGAGGACTCAAGTCTAGCTGTTGGCACCCCGCCCATGTGATACCCCACAACATTCCTCCCTGGGGATGCTCCGGAGTGACACTCGGGGACAAGAGGACCACTGTCCAGATAGCAAGAGAGGCCACTGAGGGCAGAGATGGCGTGGGGTACAGAGAGCAGGAGCAGAGGGAGGGCACTCCACAGGGTGGCAGAGCCCTGGCCCCGGGCGGAGGGCCTAAAGCAGGGCCGGTTCTAAGTGGACAAAAGGCCCAGTCTATGTGCTGGGAGGACAGGCCATGCAGCCAGACTGAGCAGAGAAGGACCGGGAGCCCCGAACTCGTGCCATGTCCCTCTCTGACAGCCCGCACAGGCGGCATGGACGGGGAGGGTGTGTGGTGACCGAGGAGCCCAGCCTGGAGCCCACCAGGCGCGGCGGAGGTGGAGGGCGGGCGGGCGCGGGAACCCGGCTGAACCTCAGCTGCCAGCTTTCCTGAGTGTGAGCGGGACACTGTGGGAGGGGGCTCGGCGCCAAAGGTGGGGAAGGGCAGCAGCAAGGACCCGAAGCCCGTCCCAGGCCGGCCCTGCAGGGCCCGGAGCCCACAGTCCCACACAGCCTGCAGGCCCGTGGCAAGTCTGCCAGGAAGGGGAACGGCAGAGGGGCACAGGGCAGAGGAACAGGGAGCTCCAGGTTTGTTTGCTGTTAGGTGTTTCTACCGTGGTAAACCATAAGGACATAAAGTTTACCCTCTCAACTGCTTTTAAGGGCGCCAAACACATTCACGCTATGGGGCACTGTCTCCTCCATCTGTCCGCAGAACAAGGTCATCGTCCCACACTGGACTCTGTCCCACTGAACCCTGTGCCCGGCCCCACCCCGTCCCCGACCCCCCGCGTCTGTGGGTCCGATGCCTCCGTCCTCCAGTGAGTTTCCACTCACACACAGAATTGGTCCTTCTGTGCCGGGATGACCTCACTCAGCACCACGTAAGAAGTTTTAGGCAGGACACACTAGGGCACACTGGGGACGACGAGGAGCCTGCTAGGGAAGGAGGCGAGGTCACCGTGAGAGGAAAGTTCTGGACTGGTCCAGAGCAGGAGGAAGCCGTCCACCGTGGGCTCAGCATCTGCACAGAGCTCTGGGCTGGGGCAGCCACGAGGCGCGATGCCCTCCCGAGGGACTGGGTCTTCAGGGCTTCCCGCGCAAGCTTGGTCGTGGCGCATTCGAAAGCAGCAGGGAGGGCCTCAGACATGCTGTTCCCAGGCGGGGAACATGCTGGCCGTGTCTCCAACCTGTGCCACAGGCTTGGCTGTTGGGGCAAAAGCCCAGCACTTCCAGAGGAAGCAGAAGCCACGGGTGAACTCCAGGGACACGTCTGGTGGGGCCCACTCCTCCTCCCAAGCGCCCATGCCACAAGCTCCCACAGCAGGCACCCCTGCCCTCTACCCTCCCACAGGGACACACTCCAGACCAAACGCCACGCTCCCAGCAGGCCTCCCTGGTTAGCCACCGCGGCCCAACCGAGCATCGCACAGGCTGCCATGCGAGGTCCCGCTGTAGGAAGGCCGCACACCAGGCTGGCCGGCCAGGACACCACACGCCGCACGACGGCCCAGCAGAGGGCCAGCCCCACGCGGTCACCGCAGCCCGGCTCCCTGCCACTCCCTGCCGACGTGGCCTGGCCCCCGCAACCCACCTGCACTGCAGCAGAGCCCGCCTTCGCCGAACCCCCAGGATCCCCAGGGCTGCGGCAGACGGACGCCATGCAGGACCCCGTCTGGGCTACGCCGACCTCGTAACAGTCACAACGCCCCCGGGAGGAGTCCCAGAAGTGATCGCGGCTCACAAGACAGAATACGGTACCCGCAGACAGGCTGCTCGGAGTTAGTTAAGGACGCTGACCACAGGGCGGGACACCTGGGGATCGCTGCGGGGGGGGGGGGGGGGGGGGGGGGGGGGGAGGGTCGAGGCAGCACAGAGCGAGCTGGCACCAGGGAGACGGGCAAGGGGGCACAGCCCTCTGCTGACTGCCATCCGCAGCGGGTCCGACCTCGGACACCTGCATACCTGTCACCCCAGGACCGCCTCGGAGCAGGCGCGGGGCGCCCCGCCCTCGCGGGATGAGAGAGAAGCGCACTCTGGAGGAATCGGTATTTATTCAAGCAGAATTCCAGCTGTCTCCGCGAGCAGCGCCGTGCCGCCTCAGAATTCGCTGGGACGTGTTGGGGGACGGAGCACGCCTGCCCCGGCCTCGCCTTTCAACTGTGGCCTCTGGTGACCTGTGTCCCTCTCCGGCCCTTCTGTGGAGAGCCTTTCCCCGGCCGGCCAGGCCCTCCCGCGCTGCCACCACAGGCCCGCGCCCACTCGGGGCCATCTTTGGCACTTGGCAGGCGCTCCACAAACGTCTCTGACCCGAACTGGAGGTTTAAGTCACTGCCTTCTTAGAAAATATCAGACATTGCTGCAAAGGAAAATCTCATTCAAAGGCTAACCAGGAATTTCCGAACAGCACCAGCATTTCACAATGCCACAACGAGTTCGAGCTCCACCAAGGGCAGCCAGGTTGGCTCGGAGTGGAGGGCGGGTGTGCACGGAGGCCTGATCTCGCTCAGGCCTGTGACGTTCACAGCCAAGGACAAGTTTTACCAAAGGGCCAGGCCTAGTGTCCCAGAGCAGCGCCCGCCCTCCCACATGACCAAACCCACCCTCTCAGGGACTTTCCGGGGCTCTCCGGGCCAGCCAGGGACTTTCCAGCCTACATGCCTGCAGGGCCGTGGCCAAGCCCACAGGCTGGCTGCGGTCCCTGGCCCGAGGCCCACGAAGCCACCACCAGCCCGCACTATGGGCCTGGAAGCAGCAGAAACCAGCCTCTCAGACTGGAAGGTGGGGGTGATTCCACCTGTGCCCAGGGCGTCTCTGGGTCCCTGCAGAAGGCAGCACATCTCCCGTGCCCGCTCCCTACGCCCCACAGAGCCTCCTATACCCACCTAAGACCCAGAGCCTGCTCAGGCTCTCCACCCTCCCAGGAGAGACCCACAGACCCAGGGCCTCCTCTCCAGACACCCCCAGGCAGTTGGAGCTGCCTCTTCTGCTGAGCAGAACCTCTGCCTGCGTGGCACAGCCCGGGGGCCTCTGGGTCTCAGGCCTGGGAGTCTGGGAGTCTGGGGGGCACCAGCTTTGGGCGTGGGGGGCCCAAAGCTGCTCCACTTCTAAGACCCAGGTGCCCACCGGATGGAAAGTGCATCTCTTAGCCTGCCCCACCAGAGCCTCCTCCCTAGACGCGGCCAAGCTGCTCTTCTGGAAACACACAGCTTACAGCCCAGAGACCAGGGAGTCTGACTGGTCAAGGGAACAAGGGAAAGGGCACCTGGGGGCAGCTCAGTGGGTTAAAGCCTCTGCCTTTGGCTCAGGTCATGGTCCCAGGGTCCTGGGATCGAGTCCGGCATTGGGCTCTCTGCTCAGCAGGGAACCTGCTTCCTCCTCTCTCTCTCTCTGCCTGCCTCTCCCCCTACCTGTGATCTCTGTCAAATAAATAAATAAAATCTTTAAAACAAAAGAAAACAAGGGAAGTTCGGCACACAAGACGGGAGCAGGAAGGGAAAAGCCTGCTAGGAGCTCAGGTCCCACTTCCAGCCCCAATGGGCCCTCCACCACCATCACGACTCAGTGCCCAGCGTCCACCCTATGACAGGGGCTATCCCAGGGCCTGGGGCAGGAGTGTGCCTGAGCTTTGGCAAACCGGGGTTCCAAACCAACAGCCCATCCAGCCTCTCCAACAGGGCTGCCCACCGCGAGAGGCCAACCCGCCACTCTCCACAACTCTTGGCCTCCTACCCTGGTGGCCGCCCTGCCCCCTCCTGCCTCTCTGGGTGTCACTGCTCTGGGGCCCTCAAAGGAGAGGCTCCCACAGGACCAGCTCTTTAGGACGGGCTCACGTTGCTGAGCACAATGGCCTCTGAGTCCACCCATGTTAGGGTTTCCCTCCTTCCTTTGTATGGCTGGATACTGGTCCACGGTGCGGATGGACCAGATACGGTTCGTCTCCTCCTCAGGCAGAGGACACCGAGCTACCATGCCATCTGCGTACGGGCAACCGTCGGAGCCGCGCTAGTTACAAAGCGGGGACAGCCACACGAGTGAGCCACAGCGGCTGCGCCGGTCTGCCAGCCAGCTGCCACGCACGCCGACGCGGGGACGCAAGCCAGCCCTGCCCTGTCACTGGCCAGGGCCTCCCTGCAGCCACAAACCGAACATGCAGGATCCTCCTGCCACTCCCAACGTCCACGCGATTCTAAGTAAGAAAGCCCTTGTCTGAGAACACCCAGAAAGATCCCACCAAGCAAAAAAGCTCCTTTCCTGCATGTTCCGGGAGATGTGGCCATGGTGCCCTCAGAGCCAGCACGACATCTGCCACACGCTGTCCCTCACGGCCACCCTGCCATGGCATCCCGAGCGGACAACTGGGCCCGGCCACAAAAATCTTCCCCTGAGGCACGACCCCCGTGAGTCCCCGCGTTTGGACGGCGAGCAGCCACGGGCTCCCCGTGCAGGCTCCGCACGACTGCTTCTGGGGGTGGGGTTCAGGCTCGGAGGCCGTGCCAGCGCAGGGGGCACCCACCTCGTACTCTTTAAGGGTCCCCTTCCAGGTGCAGCCGTCACTGGGACAGACAGCCGGCAGGCTCTCCACCTCCCTGCGCGCAGCGTTGTCTGGGAAAGCCTGAGGAAAGCATTCCGAGGGTCAGGCCTCCTCCTCCCAGCTGCCCGCCCCTGACCCCACCACCGAGACTGTGAGGCTTCCAGACCGAGACCCAGGCCCGAGACGCCTCTGGCGCGGCCACTCCCAGCTCTGGACGTGACCGTGGCTGGGAGGGCCGCATCCCAGCGGTTCCGGCACCACGCGGCCCTCGGGGGTGTTAGAAAAACACCAGAACGTTTTCTGTTTGTTTTTTGCTTGAAGACTTTTCACTTACCGAACCGCTTTCCAAAATAGAGACGCCTTCCTCATATATGCCCTCGTGAACGCAGGCGGCGCAGTTCTGGGGCCCGGAGCTAGCGAGGAAAGGGGAAGGCCGGCCGTCACACCGGACGCGGAGGGCGCGGGCGCCTCGGGCCAAGCCCAGTCCCCGCTGTGCTCTCGCCTTCCGGCCCGGCCCTCATCCCTCGCGAGCTCGCACGCGGGCTCCGCACTGAAGATCTCTGAGCTGGGGGATGACCCGCACCCTCCGGCCGCGAGACCGCCTCCCCTGCAGACACAGGGGCTCTCGGCGCCCACCCCCGCGTCCACGGGCCGCTCGGAGCGGCCGCCGGGGGCTCCTGCGCACGTGTCCATCCCCTGGAGCGGCGCACCCCGTGCAAACGCCCGAGACCGTCGCGGGCCAGTGAGCGGTCCTGCGCCCACGCGACCCACAGGAGGCGGCCGGAACGGCGCGTATGTCACTCCCCGTGGCCGCAGCGCCCAGACACCGCGCAGCCCCGCCTCCCCGGCTCCGGA
>NW_022631995.1:0-20074 GCF_010015895.1 Lontra canadensis
GAAACAACATTAGAATAATTGGGATTCCAGAAGAAGAAGAAAGAGAGAGGGGAGCAGAAGGTATATTGGAGAGAATTATTGGAGAGAATTTCCCCAATATGTCAAAGGGAACAAGCATCAAAATCCAGGAGGTTCAGAGAACCCCCCTCAAAATCAATAAGAATAGGTCCACACCCCGTCACCTAATAGTCAAATTTATAAGTCTTAGTGACAAAGAGAAAATCCTGAAAGCAGCCCAGGAGAAGAAGTCTGTAACATACAATGGTAAAAATATTAGATTGGCAGCAGACTTATCCACAGAGACCTGGCAGGCCAGAAAGAGCTGGCATGATATATTCAGAGTACTAAACGAGAAAAACATGCAGCCACGAATACTATATCCAGCTGGGCTATCATTGAAAATAGAAGGAGAGATTAAAAGCTTCCAGGAAAAACAAAAACGGAAAGAATTTGCAAACACCAAGCCAGCTCTACAGGACATATTGAAAGGGGTCCTCTAAGCAAAGAGAGAGCCTAAAAGTAGTAGATCAGAAAGGAACAGAAACAATATACAATAACAGTCACCTTACAGGCAATACAATGGCACTAAATTCATATCTCTCAATAGTTACCCTGAATGTTAATGGGCTAAATGCCCCAATCAAAAGACACAGGGTATCAGAATGGATAAAAAAGCAAAACCCATCTATATGTTGCCTACAAGAAACTCATTTTAAACCCGAAGACACCTTCAGATTTAAAGTGAGGGGGTGGAAAAGAATTTACCATGCTAATGGACATCAGAAGAAAGCAGGAGTGGCAATCCTTATATCAGATCAATTAGATTTTAAGCCAAAGACTATAAGAAGAGATGAGGAAGGACACTATATCATACTCAAAGGATCTGTCCAACAAGAAGATCTAACAATTTTAAATATCTATGCCCCTAACGTGGGAGCAGCCAACTATATAAACCAATTAATAACAAAATCAAAGAAACACATCGACAATCATACAATAATAGTAGGGGACTTTAACACTCCCCTCACTGAAATGGACAGATCATCCAAGCAAAAGATCAACAAGGAAATAAAGGCCTTAAATGACACACAGGACCAGATGGATATCACAGATATATTCAGAACATTTCATCCCAAAGCAACAGAATACACATTCTTCTCTAGTGCCCATGGAACATTCTCCAGAATAGATCACATCCTCGGTCCTAAATCAGGTCTAAACCGGTATCAAAAGATTGGGATCATTCCCTGCATATTTTCAGACCACAATGCTCTGAAGCTAGAACTCAATCACAAGAGGAAATTTGGAAAGAACCCAAATACATGGAGACTAAACAGCATCCTTCTAAAGAATGAATAGGTCAACCAGGAAATTAAAGAAGAATTGAAAAAATTCATGGAAACAAATGATAATGAAAACACGGTTCAAAATCTGTGGGACACAACAAAGGCAGTCCTGAGAGGAAAATATATAGCGGTACAAGCCTTTCTCAAGAAACAAGAAAGGTCTCAGGTACACAACCTAACCCTACACCTAAAGGAGCTGGAGAAAGAACAAGAAAGAAACCCTAAACCCAGCAGGAGAAGAGAAATCATAAAGATCAGAGCAGAAATCAATGAAATAGAAACCAAAAAAAACAATAGAACAAATCAACGAAACTAGGAGCTGGTTCTTTGAAAGAATTAATAAGATTGATAAGCCCCTGGCCAGACTTATCAAAAAGAAAAGAGAAAGGACCCAAATAAATAAAATCATGAATGAAAGAGGAGAGATCACAACTAACACCAAAGAAATACAGACAATTATAAGAACATATTATGAGCAACTCTATGCCAACAAATTTGACAATCTGGAAGAAATGGATGCATTCCTAGAGACATATAAACTACCACAACTGAACCAGGAAGAAATAGAAAGCCTGAACAGACCCATAACCAGTAAGGAGATTGAAACAGTCATCAAAAATCTCCAAACAAACAAAAGCCCAGGGCCAGACGGCTTCCCGGGGGAATTCTACCAAACATTTAAGGAAGAACTAATTCCTATTCTCCTCAAACTGTTCCAAAAAAATAGAAATGGAAGGAAAACTTCCAAACTCATTTTATGAGGCCAGCATCACCTTGATCCCAAAACCAGACAAGGATCCCATCAAAAAAGAGAACTACAGACCAATATCCTTGATGAACACAGATGCAAAAATTCTCACCAAAATACTAGCCAATAGGATTCAACAGTACATTAAAAGGATTATTCACCACGACCAAGTGGGATTCATTCCAGGGCTGCAAGGTTGGTTCAACATCCGCAAATCAATCAATGTGATACAACACATTAATAAAAGAAAGAACAGAAACCATATGATACTCTCAATAGATGCTGAAAAAGCATTTGACAAAGGACAGCGTCCCTTCCTGATCAAAACTCTTCAAAGTGTAGGGATAGAGGGCACATACCTCAGTATTATCAAAGCCATCTATGAAAAACCCATCGCAAATATCATTCTCAATGGAGAAAAACTGAAAGCTTTTCGTCTAAGGTCAGGAACACGGCAGGGATGTCCGTTATCACCACTGCTATTCAACATAGTACTAGAAGTCCTAGCCTCAGCAATCAGACAACAAAAAGAAATTAAAGGCATCCAAATCGGCAAAGAAGAAGTCAAACTATCACTCTTTGCAGATGATATGATACTATATGTGGAAAACCCAAAAGACTCCACTCCAAAACTGCTAGAACTGGTACAGGAATTCAGTAAAGTGTCAGGATATAAAATCAATGCACAGAAATCAGTCGCATTTCTCTACACCAACAACAAGACAGAAGAAAGAGAAATAAGGAGTCAATCCCATTTACAATTGCACCCAAAATTATAAGATACCTAGGAATTAACCTAACCAAAGAGACTAAGAATCTATACACAGAAAACTATAAAGTACTCATGAAAGAAATTGAGGAAGACACAAAGAAATGGAAAAATGTTCCATGCTCCTGGATTGGAAGAATAAATATTGTGAAAATGTCTATGCTACCTAAAGCAATCTACACATTTAATGCAATTCCTATCAAAGTACCATCCATTTTTTTCAAGGAAATGGAACAAATAATCCTAAAATTTATATGGAACCAGAAAAGACCGTGAACAGCCAACGGAATATTGAAAAAGAAATCCAAAGTTGGTGGCATCACATTTCCGGACTTCAAGCTCTATTACAAAGCTGTCAACATCAAGACAGCATGGTACTGGCACAAAAACAGACACATAGATCAATGGAACAGAATAGAGAGCCCAGAAATAGACCCTCAACTCTATGGTCAACTAATCTTCGACAAAGCAGGAAAGAATGTCCAGTGGAAAAAAGACAGCCTCTTCAATAAATGGTGTTGGGAAAATTGGACAGCCACATGCAGAAAAATGAAATTGGATCATTTCCTTACACAACACACGAAAATAGACTCAAAATGGATGAAGGATCTCAATGTGAGAAAGGAATCCATCAAAATCCTTGAGGAGAACACAGGCAGCAACCTCTTCGACCTCAGCCGCAGCAACATCTTCCTAGGAACATCGCCAAAGGCAAGGGAAGCAAGGGCAAAAATGAACTATTGGGATTTTATCAAGATCAAAAGCTTTTGCACAGCAAAGGAAACAGTTCACAAAACCAAAAGACAACTGACAGAATGGGAGAAGATATTTGCAAACGACATATCAGATAAAGGGCTAGTGTCCAGAATCTATAAAGAACTTGGCAAACTCAACACCCAAAGAACAAATAATCCAATCAAGAAATGGGCAGAAGACCTGAACAGACATTTCTGCAAAGAAGACATCCAGATGGCCAACAGACACATGAAAAAGTGCTCCATATCACTCGGCATCAGGGAAATACAAATCAAAACCACAATGAGATACCACCTCACACCAGTCAGAATGGCTAAAATTAACAAGTCCGGAAATGACAGATGCTGGCGAGGATGCGGAGAAAGGGGAACCCTCCTACACTGTTGGTGGGAATGCAAGCTTGTGCAACCACTCTGGAAAACAGCATGGAGATTCCTCAAAATGTTGAAAATAGAGCTACCCTATGACCCAGCAATTGCACTGCTGGGTATTTACCCTAAAGATACAAACGTAGTGATCCGAAGGTGCACGTGCACCCGAATGTTTATAGCAGCAATGTCTACAATAGCCAAACTATGGAAAGAACCTAGATGTCCATCAACAGACGAATAGATAAAGAAGATGTGGTATATATACACAATGGAATACTATGCAGCCATCAAAAGAAATGAAATCTTGCCATTTGTGACGACGTGGATGGAACTAGAGGGTATCAAGCTTAGCGAAATAAGTCAATCGGAGAAAGACAACTATCATATGATCTCCCTGATATGAGGGAGAGGAGATGCAACATGGGGGGTTAAGGGGGTAGGAGAAGAGTAAATGAAGCAAGATGGGATTGGGAGGGAGGTAAACCATAAGTGACTCTTAATCTCACAAAACAAACTGAGGGTTGCTGGGGGGAGGGGGGTGGGGGGTGGTCTTATGGACATTGGGGAGGGTATGTGCTATGGTGAGTGCTGTGAAGTGTGTAAACCTGGCGATTCACAGACCTGTACCCCTGGGTAAAAAAATATATTATATGTTTATAAAAAATAAAATTTAAAAAAAAATTTAAAAAAGGGGGGGCACCTGGGTGGCTCAGTGGGTTAGGGCTTCTGCCTTTGGCTCAAGTCGTGGTCCCAGGGTCCTCGGATCGAGCCCCGCATTGGGCTCTCTGCTCGGCGGGGAGCCTGTTTCCTCCTCTCTCTCTCTGTCTCTCTGCCTGCCTCTCTGCCTACTTGTGATCTCTGTCAGGTAGATAAATAGAATCTTTAAAAAAAGAAAAGAAGAAGTGTCAATTTACCTCCTGGATATTAAAATGCCTATGAAGTTATAATGTTCCAAAAATTACAGTACTGCATAAGAACTGAATTTGGATCAGTGAAACAAAATAGATATAGACATTCTCATCAAAAACCACACCAATGACAAACTGCAGAGCAGGAAATGTTGAACACAAGAAGGACACATAAGAGGCACCGGGATGGTTCAATTGGTTAAACATGTAACTCTTTATTTCAGCTCAAGTCATGATCTCAGTCTGGTGAGATAAAGACCCACATCAGTCTCCCTGGTCAGTAGGGAATCTGCTTGAGACTCTCTTCCCTCCCTCTGTCTCTGTACCTCCAATGTGCTCTCTCTCTTTAAAAAAAAAAAAAAAGAAAGAAAAGAAAGAAAAGAAAAATAAAGAATGACACATTAAAGGTGAATACTCTTATGTATTAAAAAAAAAAAAAACCTTAAAAGACCAATAAGAAAAATCAAACACTAAATAGAAATTTTAAAATATAACATTAGAATATATCAAATTGACATATTTGTCATAGTAAATTTTCATCAAACTTTTCATATATTGACAGTAAAAATAAATCAGATTAAGAAAAAAGAAACTCTGAAAAGAAATTTAACATTATTTATCAAAGGTGTCAAAGGATTTATACCTTTTAATGCAGTTATCTCATTTCTAAGATGCTAATATAAGTAAAAATTAAAAATGCAAGTAAGTATATCTGTAAGTATGTGCATTGTATTGTTACTTAAGCAGTAAAAAAGAAAGTCACAAGCCTTGGTCTGTCAGTAGGGTAAGATTAGTTAATTAGTATAGGGATTTTATTTTCGAGTAAAAACTCAAGATAGGAGAACATGCTTGCAAAATAGCGCTGCATGACAAAACCTATTTTACTTATGAAATATGACAGCTTAAATGCCAGCTTCAAACCCTAAGGTGCTTTCTCAAGAAGCCAGATGAAAGGACCAGGGACAGTAAAGGTGCAGAACATTTTAATCAGCAGTGAAACAAAGAAACAGCATCAGACACACATGTCAAGGAATCCTGACTAGTATATTACAGATGGAGACAGATTGAAAGACAAACTCATACTTTTCTGTCCATGAAAAGGATGCAGAATGCCAGGAAGTATTAAAAAATTCTGGCATAACATCATAACCATCCCTATTTCAGAGACAAAGTTTATAGTCAGGAGTTTCCTACATGAATAATGAGGACCTCTACTTGAGGTTCTTTTATTTGCAGTAGATTAAATATAATCGGATGCAGCATCTGTGGCCTTTGTGAGATATTCTGGGAAAGAATCCTGTGGGCTTCACTTTCCTCCTGACTCATCTCTCAGCAGAAGACTAGCCTGGATAGAGTACATGAAAATGGACAAGCTGTTTGTCTTCTGTACGTCTTCATTTCCTTATCCTTAAAATGGGAATAATAGGGGCAACTGGATGGCTCAGTCCAGTAAGCAGCTGACTTTAGCTCAGGTCATGAACTCAGGGTTCTGGGATGGAGCCCCACATTGAGTCCCACATCTAGCCCCTCACTCAGTGAGGAGCCTCCTCCCTCTTCCTCTGTCCCTCCCCCTACTCATTCTCTCTCTCTCTCTCTTAAATAGATGATAGATAGGTAGATAGATAAATAGATGATAGATAGATGATAGATAGATAGATAGATAGATGATAGATAGATAGATAGATAGATAGATAGATAGATAGATAGATCTTTTTCTTTTTTTTTAAATGGGGATAACAATAGTGGCAACATCACAGTATGGTAAGGACAGAATAAGATACTGCTAAGCAAACTCACACATACAGGGATATTTCATTAGGTCTTGAAGATCATTAGGATTATAACTAAACCACTGCCAGTGTGAATTTTAAAGGTGTAGCAGTCTATTAGAGATGGTGTCTTAGGTCAGGCCCTCCGGGAGACAGATTCTGATAAGGAGAATTCCCTGCACTCAGGAGAGCCCTGTGGGGGAGATGAGGGCCTTAGGACTGGGCAGAAGGAGAAATTGAAACCCAAGGCAGTATCTGCAAGGTGTCAGCCTGTGGCATGCAGGGCTTTGACAGTAGAGTGGTCCTTCAGAAATCACAGCCCAGACATTGGGTAGGAGCTGTGTTCAGGGAGGGGTTTAACCATGGGGAATGCAGCCACTTTTGGCCTTGGGCGATTCCTCGGGAAGCCTGTCACAACCAATCCTCCCACCAGTGGGGGTGCAGGTGTCTGAGTCCTAACAGGAGTCTGGGCTAGGCCCCACAGCAACCACCGCAAAAGATGCTTGGAACACTTGTGCCACTTCTGAGTATGATTCCAAGGGAGATACTCACGATAGTGCCAAAGAGGAGATCTATGGGCAGGAGAGGTGTTTTGTTTTGTTTTGTTTCTCCTAACCTGTTTTTTTTTTTTTTTTTCACTTCCAGCCCAATATACTGTAGACTCTCAACAAGGATCATTCAAACGCAGAAGGCAAGAACGACAAAAACAAATACAAGCTTCACTTCATGCTTTCCTATAACAGAGACACAGTGAAAACTGAAAATCAGTGCCCAAATTGGGACACTCGTATGAAAGTGTCAACAAATTTATGTCAAGAAAGCACGCAAGTGCATGCACCACACCCCCTCCGCCAACGCACACAGAGGCAAATTCCCCTCTGGAACCGATAATCCCTGGCCTCCAGACTCTGTTTTTAGAGGTACATTTTAACAACAAAACAATGGGGTATAACAGGTTAAAACACAGGAAACAGGGCTTCTTTTTTGCTTGTTGTCCAAAAGCTGATGTCTTTAGGAAACCAGAGAGGACTTATGGGAGAGAGATTTCTCCTTGCTCCTGAAAGTAGAAAAAATTCCTTTGGCCTGGGTTGGGGTAGAGGTGTTGTGACATTCACAGTGTGATAATACTGCCTTTGGACAGTTCTGGAGAAAGAGTCCTCTGGCTGCAGTCAGAGAAGAGCTCTATGCATCAGGGAAAGGGAGACTTGCCATGCTCCCTGGCTAGAACCTGGAGAGGCAACCCCCCTCCCCCCCCCCCGAGCTATCGATGTCTACTTAGACAGGCTTTCACCCATCTCTTTAAGAATTGCCTGGTGCAAAGTAGCAAGAGGAACCTAGCGAATCTTTGTCTCCACATATCGCTGAAGAAATGGAGAAGCGTCCAGATGTGAAAGACCACCCAGACAGACACACCAGTCTTCTCAATAGCAGCCATCATGGTTCAAGGAGCAAGTGACCTGTTGATAAATGTCTGCATGGATGGGAGAGAGATGCTAGGAAGCCAACCCCTTTTCCCTCCACCGAAGGAAGGGACGTGATTTTGTCCTATAAGGTGTGTAACCTGGATTTAGCTTCAGCATGATAGAAAGAGGAGATAAAGTACCCTAGATTGATCAAAATTTAATTCTCACCACCATGTCAGAAGTACATGCTTCACCCAGTTGTAGAAAAGTAAGTTTGGCTTCTGGAACACTGGGATTATTTTGATACATATATAAAGCAAAATTAGAAATTCCGGGAGAAATCGATAGTAACCTAGTAGTAGATCTTAACTCATAGATAAGTGGGAGGAAAGACGTAAAAATCATCTAATTAATATATTAACAAGATTGATTCATACCATGTAAGTTAATTATATAATTATATAATCTTCGAAATAAAGACATCTTTTTTTCAAGCACATAGAGTAAATAAAACAGTCCAGTCAAATCAATATGTTTTATACCTGAAACTACAGTAATATTGTGCACCAACTGTATTGTATTTTCAAAAGAAAAAAAAAATTCCGCCCCCCCAAAAAATCATAAGTCCCAACAAGAAATTGAATTATTTCTAGTCTCTGGGCTTTAGGCAATAAAATGTGAAAATAATCACAAAATTGTAGACAACAACAGCAATGTCAAAAACATCCTATAAAACTAGAACATAATAAAAAAAGTATTCAAAATTATATTTATGAAATCTTCAGAAGATTAATGAGGATAAGAAATAGAAAGGATTGAGAATTAGGAAAAACTGCATCTACAGGAAACTCTGTTAGCCTAAATTTTTACACTCTATTCCTAAGGTTAAATAAAGTGAACTAAGAACTCAACTCGAAATCATGACAAAGGTTTGGGAAAAAACAATTTTAAATTAGAAAGCATGAAGAGACTAAAAATGTAAATAAATGGAAAATCTCCTTTGAAAATAAAAGAGTCACACAACTAGATAGAAGCACAGAAGGAAAAATAAGAGCATAAATAGAAAGAAACTGGACGTTAAAATATAGGCTCAAGCACAGGTTTTTAGTAAAGTGAAGGAGTAAAAGTATTTGGAAAAAAAAAAAAACACCTATATTTAAATTTCTAAAATGTATCTGAAAGGTACAACTTCCTGGAAAATATGTTGCTAAAACTGACTCCAAGAGGGATAGAAACCCTGTGTAAATTAATGACTTACAACATCTGGGATTGCATTCAGTTGTATGTATCAGAAATCCAAGTACCATCTGCTTAAACTAACAGGGTTTAATATTTCTCACACTATAAAAGATCTTGGGATGGTCAATAAAATTCAGATGTATGTTTCTTTCCTCATTTTTGTGGGTGGCTTTTAGCCACATTTTAACAAAATGGCTGTTTTGGTGCCAGCGCTTTGCCTGTATTCTAGGCCAGGGAGATAGAGAAGGACAAAAAACAGTTGTCAAGTAATTTTTTTAAAAAGATTTTACTTATTCATTTGAGAGAGAGAGAAAGAGAGAGAGAGAGAGAGAGAGAGAGAGAAAGCACCAGCCAGGGGAGAGACAGAGAAGCAGACCCCGCTGCGCAGGGAGCCTGACATGGGACCCAATCCCAGAAGTCTGGGATCATGACCTGAAGGCAGCTGAAGGCAGGCGCTTAACTGAGTGAGCCACCCAGGCACCCGTAATTTTTTTAAAGATTTTATTTATTTATTTGACAGACAGGGATCACAAGTAGGCAGAGAGGCAGGCAGAGAGAGAGAGGAAGGAGCAGAGAGCCTGATACTGGGCTCAATCCCAGGACCCTGAGATCATGACCTGAGCTGAAGGCAGAGGTTTAACCCACTGAGCCATCCCGGTGCCTCAATTTTTTTTTTTATTACGAAAATAATATACTTCCAGAAAGCTCTACCCCTTTACTTACATATCATCAACATACAGCTACACATAGCTGAAATGGGAGCCCAAAATTTTTGTTTTTAGACTGGACATCTAAGAACCTTGAACAAATAGAATCCTCTATAAAAGTGAAAGGGTGGTTGTGAGAGAAGAAAGGGATATTGGGTTTGCAATTAATGGGCCTATTGCACGTTAAGGAGATTTAAAAAGTTGTAAATGTAAAAACAAAACAAAAATTTTAATTATATGTCTAGGGCCAGTTGGTATCTCAATGACTTTTTCAAAACTTTTTTCCTTCAATATTTAAAGTTTCAGAGCTTAGATAAGGAAGTTCCCCAGGTCTGCCTACAAAGCTATTCAAACACCAAAATCTAACCTGAAAAATGTAGAACAAAATTTTCAAATGCAAACAAAAATAATACAACAAAACAAAGTATAGAACTATATTATATATATATGTATATATATACACACAATTTTTATTTCTTCGTATAGATGCAAAACCCCTAAACAAAAACCTAGCAAATTGTATAAATCAGTATACAAAGAGAATAATGTGCCATGAATGACATGCTTTATGTTAGGATTGCAAAGATAATCAGTATTAGGAGTTATATATAGAAGCATAGATGGTAGGTAGATAGATAGATAGATACCATATTAGCAAGTCAAAAAAAAATTTAGTCATTTCAATACGTGACAACAATCAGTATAATTTCTTAGTAAAACAAATGCTTACTAAACATAATAGGCTATCTTAAAATTATAGGCAGTGGCACACTTAATGATAAATACTATGATTATTTCCATGAGAAAGAAGAAAAGATCAGAATGCGTATTCTCTCCAAAAGAACATTTCTATAAAAGACGGAGGTTGTTTAGTCATCATTTTGGTAGCTTAGTTATTGTCTTGTTTTGTTTTGTTATGTTTTGTTTCAGGTGAAGGATTGGAATAGATAGGGCATGCAGATAATAATTTACTCATGATGCAGTTATCTTAAGATATCAAGAGAACCAAAGAAAAAAATACTAGGAATAATGTTTGAAAAGATGATAGGTTGAGAAAATACAAATGGAAATTTTAACAGAATTCTTGAAAACCAATTTGGAAACGTAATGGAAAATATCAGTTTAGAACTATTTTATCTTTCTGGTAACTTGATACTTTAATCATCATCTAGCCACACCCAGCTTTATCTGACTAATATTTGTCTAATGTGGTCGCCTAGGTGGCTCAGTTGGTTAAGCCACAGCGTTTGGCTTAGGTCATGATCCTGGAGTCCTGGAATCGAGTCCCATATGGGGCTCTCTGGTTGGCAGGGAGTCTGCTTCTCCCTCTGAACTTTCCCTTCTTGTGCACTCTCTTTCTCTCTCTCATTCTCTCCCTCTCAAATAACACGGAAGACACTGGGAGATGGAGATGAGAAGTGAGTTGGGGAAAATCGGAGGGGGAGACAAACCATGAGAGACTGTGGACCAAGAGAAACAAACTGAGGGTTGGTGGGGAGGCAGTGAGCCTGGTGGTGGGTATTATGCACGGTACATATTGCATGGAGCACTGGGTGTGGTGCATAAACAATGAATTTTGGAACACTGAAAAAGATAATAAATAAATTAATAAAATCTTTTAAAAAAATTTGTCTAATGTATCATTCTGTACTGTTTCTCTTATAGGTATTCCTACACCTATGGTTAAAGGTGTATATTGTAAACAGCATATTGTTGAAGATACACTGAAGAAGGCCAATGAAGTTAAATTGTAACTTCGTTGAAAGTTTCATTAAATTGCTCCACCTCTGGCAAGAGTAATCTTTGTCTCTTACTGTTTTACTATTTACTATTTACCATTACTGATAAACGTGGATTTATTTTTATCATCTTAGTTTCTGCTTTGCTCTTTGTTCACTGTGTTCCTTTTTGCTCTTTTCCTTTCTTTTCTTTTGCATTAATGATTGTTTTTCCTCTTCCCATCTTTTCTCCTGTTGTGGTTTAGAAATTATATACACCATTTCTCTTCTTTAAATGGTTCTTAATTTTTTTTAATTTTATATTTCACTTAATTAAGACTAAAGTAAATCAATATATTTATCTTTTTTCCTGAACAGTTCAAAGGAATTAGAACATCCACACTCCAATCTCTCTCTCTCTTTCTCTCTCTCTCTCTCTCTCTCACACACACACATACACACACTTCCATGTATACAAACTTCCCATCCTGATTTTCGTCTAATCCCCTAAACATAGACATTATTATAACATGCTTATAATTTCCTTTGTTTTCCAACTTTTTTAAAGACTTATTTAATTATTGGAATGCCTGTGTGGCTCAGCTGGTTAAGTGTCTACCTTTAGCTTGGGTTATGATCCTAGGTCCTCGGACTAAGTCCCACATCAGAGCCCTTGCTCAGAAGGTAGCCTGCTTCTTCCTGCTCTGCTGCTCCCTCTGCTGTGCTCTCTCTGACAAATAAATAAATGAAATATATATTTTTAAAGATTCTATTTATTTATTTGACAGACAGAGATCACAAGTAGGTAGAGAGGCAGGCAGAGAGAGAGGCGGAAGCAGGATCCCCACCGAGCAGAGAGCCAGGGGCGCGATTCCAGGACCCCGGGACCACGACCCGAGCCGAAGGCAGAGGCCCCAACCCACTGAGCCACCCAGGTGCCCCATAAATAAAATATTTTTAAAAAGATTTTATTTATTATTTATTTGAGAGAGAGAGAACACTTGAGCAGAGGGAGAGGCAGAAAGAGAAGGAGAGAATCTTAAGCAGACTCCCCACTCAGCGTGGAGCCCACAGTCTTGGATCCCATGACCCTGAGATCAGGACCTGAGCTGAAATCAAGAGTTGGATGCCCAGTCAACTGAGCTACCCAGCTGCCCCTCTCCAACTTTTTCTTTAATCATAGTTCTTCTTTAAAAATATTTTACTTCCTCCTGAAACATCATTTCTTTTAGTAATTCAGTTTTGTTTGAAAAATGTCTGCTTTTTGCTCTTGCTTTTGAAACATTATTTTGTAGGCTATATAAGTCTAGGTAAACAGTTGTTTTCCTCAACATTTAGATGTATTTTTCTTCATACTCTTCTGTCAGATTTCTGTATTTCTTTCTTTGGTGTCTAGTAGTTTCACTGATATTGTTTAGGTAGGGGTACATTTTTGTTTCTCTTTCTTGAGTTTGGTGTATTTTCCAAATGTGAAGGTTCATGTCCTTTGCTTTTGTCAGCTTTTTAGAAAATTTGTAGTTATAAACATTTAAACGTTAACTATTAAAAGCACAGACTCTGCTGTTAGACTGTCTAGATTCAAATCTTCACTCTGCCACACACCAGCTATGGAATCTTGGGGAAGTTGCTCAATCAATTCCTGCCTCTGTTTCCATATCTGTAAAATAGGGTAATAATAATAATACCCACTTGATAGAGTTAGAATACTCCCTGAGATGTTATAAATGTATACATGTTATTTATAGTAATAATAATTTTTATTTTTATTACTATTCTGTTTATTTTCATCTTCTGAAAATCTGATGAGACTTTCGTTAGAAGCTGTAGCTCTGTATTTCTAATCTCTTGAGATCTTTTTAGTAGTTCTTTTTGCCCTCCTGTCCCTCTCTGAGTAATGTTTTCATATTTATCTTCAGCTTGGCCAGAAGACTTTTTAACACATCTGATTAACACATCTGATGAATTATTCTGAGCATAACAATTCTAACAACTTAGATTTCCCTAAATCCGATCGTGCCTTTTGTTGTCTCTGCTGATTCTTATTCATGGTGCCTTATTTCCTATGTGATATGTGTTCGTGTTGTGTCATAAATTCATGTTTTGGGAATATTTTATGCCATAATTACTTGACTATAGAATTGGAGGTGTATGGCACCATGAATGAAATCCCAAAGCTCTTTACATTTAAGTCTCATCTCAGGTAGTGAAAATATGGTCCCTAAACTAGTTAGAAGGATGTCATGCAGGAAAATCTCAGGGCCAAAGTCATACTATCTTCTAACCCAGAGCCGTATCAGAGTCTTCATCTTTGAAGAGTATTCTCCAGTCACCCCTTTCCTCCACCCCCCAATCCTCCACACTCACAAAATAGCTCCTTTACTGAGCTTTTAGAACCCCTGCCTACTTCAGAGCTCACGGCTCTAGATTAATGCTCAGGTTTTGGTTTGTTTGTTTGTTTGTTTGTTTGTTTTGGTTTGTGTTTTTTTTTAGTCTCTCCTCCTTCCTCAGACTTCCCATTCCTTTCTTGACAGATCATCCATGCATCTTTCAGTGTTTCATCTTGAAACATTGCATTGTTCTGTGTTTTGTAGTTGGAGGAGATTTTAGACTGACTGTTTCATTTGTTATATTGTCAGGATGAGAATTTGATGCTTCATGTCAAAAAGCATCTTTTTTCCAGGAGAATTCAACCCAGTGAATATCTCAGTATATGTTTTTTCACCACGCAATTAATCAAAAAATATTTTAAAGTAAAGATAGATAGTTACACAAATGAAAAAGTCCTTTGTCTTGTTTTCTATTTGGTACTGATGCTACACACACTTATATACACAAAGGCTAGATGGATTTTCATCATATTTGTTGAAATAGGCCATGTTGATTGCAAGTTGGACCGTGTGGAAAGAGAAAACAAAGAGTTTTAGGGAAGCCCTGAAAAGTAACAAGGACCCCAACTGCAAAAGGCAACAAACAAATGCACTATTTCTCTTCTTTGGCCGGCCAGTAGTGACAGTGATTTATTTGTTTAATGACAGGTGGAATAACTGTTTACTAAATATTTTCATAATCAAGATAAGCAATCCTTTACAAAAGAGCCAATCCAATTTAATGGATGCTATGTAAGTTTTTTCTAAGTTAAAATTAAACATAATTTACCAAATTTGTAAACACATTTTAAGAAAGTATTATTTACATCTAACTTTATTTATAATGCTATTTTCTAAAAAGAATCTTCATGTGAAGGAGAAAAGTATACATTTTTCTAATTAAACCCTTAGAACACCTAACTTTAAATAGAGATGGGAACACATTTTGGAAAGTAAATTTTTAGCAGTAAGCTTTGAGAAAGGTTACACAACAATGTCTTCAATGGTTGTTTTGGTACTACAAAAATTCTCTCCTAATACATAGGATTGGCTTGGTCCATGTAAAATTATCTACTCCACGTGTCTGCACTAAGTATGAAATTCTGACCTTAAAGAATTAGGAAATTTTATTTTCTGAAAATATTACAAAATTTTTAGCTCCCGCATTTACAGAAAGCGACCCAATATGTTTTGAGGATCCATTGCATACCAAGCACTGTGCCAATCAGTTTTAAGGAGGTGAAGCTGCTTGTTGACCTCTCATGTACATGGTAGCATGATGAATGTGTTACGAACCACTTGCATGATTAGGAGCATGGAGCACCATCAAAACTCAGATATACAGTACCAGGCAGCCTGGAGGGGGGGATGTTCTCAGCAAATTTCATAGCAATTGATTACGCAGTAAAGCATGAGTGATTTTCTAGGGAAATCTTTGTAAAATTATGCAATCCAACCCCACTTATGGGAGTGAATCACCATTTATACATTGATTCTACAGCTGTATCCTGATGGGAGAAGAGTTCAGCCTTTATTAAGTCAAAGCCCGTCATGCACCACTGAAATTACATAAAAGAAAGTTGTCAAAATGATCCAAACATGTACAAAGAAAAATTCCAGTGCTTCAAACTCGGCACAAGATTCTACACAAATAGAAGAAAGTGTTTGATTCCAAAATATGCCAATTTATCTTACTGATCAAATATTCAAATGCCAACTTAGTTGACATGAAGAATGAAGTGAAAGTTTGCAATGTAGTAAGGTAATTTCTCTGAAGAGCTTTTACTCTAAAAGTTCAGACAGTCTAATTTCCACATTCAGAAGAAATTAATGATGCCAGCTCTTTTTCACATCGAAGGATAGATATTCCATCTTTGACACTCTGTTTTTTCCTACAATTCTTAGTATCATTGCTCATATTCAGCAAACCAGAATTGATTATGAAATTTGAAAAAAAATAGAGAGGCATTTACTTTTCAACATTGTAACCAGTTAAAACCCTTTCCTGTCTTGATTGCTCAAATATGAGATGTCACTAGGAAATGATGAGTGTCCTTAAAGTCGCTGTGTAAGATCTTACACTTTCACTCTTGCAGATTCAGTATTCTCCAGGAAGTACTATGAACCCTCCTGTCACTGTTCCATGAATATTTACATTTTTCTTAATCAGTAGTAACTCAGATGGATTTGATGTTCATTTCTTTCTAAGCTGCTATATATCAGTCTTTCTTTTTGACAGGTAGTTCTTATAATGTATATTTCCTTTCTGTTTTATTACTCAGATCCTTTTCATCAGCATCATGATTAGCTTGACCTTCAAGCATCTCATAAGCTTGCTGTGGAGATTTTGCATTATTTTGTTGACTTGTACCCAATGATTAACTTATTTTTTCTTCAATTTAGTAAGTATTTAAGTAAGTGGTTACCATATCCAAGTCACTTTTCTAGGTACTGAGAATATAGAATAAAATGAGCAAACCAGAAGCCAACTTTCATGAAGCTTACATTCCAGTGGGAAGAAGTACACTAAAAACAAGTAAGTAAATTTATAGAATGTCAGATGAAAAGTGCCCTAGAGAAAAATAAAGCCAAGAATGAAAGAGTGTGCAGTATGTAGGTAAAAAGATGTTTTCTGTATGAAAAATAGAGAAAGCATCAGAAATGTGGTATTTGAGCAAAGACTAAAAAGAAGTGAAGGAATAGGGCATTCAACTCTCTGGGGGAAGAAGGGTCTATACACAGGAATCAAATACAAGATGCAGAAGCAGGGGTATACCTGGTATGTTCAAGTGACAACAAAGAAAAAAAAAATAGCCTCAGTAATTTGAATGAAAGATTTTCTACTTACTGAGAGAGGGAAGACTAAAGGAAAGAAGGGTTTGGGGTGGGGGTGGGCATCAGTGTTTCAGTTATGGGAGTATCTATATTGAGATATCCATTAAACATCCAAATAGAGATATCAAATGTCAAGTTGCATATATCCATCTGGAATTAAAGGAGATGTCTGGTCTGCAGATGTAGATTTGGGAGACCTCAGTTTGTGTGTGTGCGTGTGTGTGTGTATGATATAAAATAGCGTTATGAGATTGGATAAATGAGTATAATAAGATAGGGAAATGATCCAAGGGCAAAGCCCTGGAGACTCTACTGTGTAAAAAGGATTTCTAATTGGATTACATGTATCCTGGGAATATACATAAGATTTTCTAAGGAGTATTCAGGCTGGAGATAGTTTTCAATGTCTATGTCCTCCACTTGATATATATAATTGTGACTAGAATTGCTTGACTTGACACCCTTCAGTTGACCATGCTATGTGTTCTCATTTTCCATCTCTTCTTTCAAAATAACTTCACTCCTGTGCACTTTACAAACAAACGATTTCCTTCTCACACGTCATGAAATCCTAGGTTCCGTTGCCCCAAGTGTTGATACCTTTGAACTTCAAATAAGGGGAAATTTGAAATTAGTGTTTAACTGGACTCTAATGACCAAGAACAAGTTTTTATGCATATCAGGTGGTTTCTAATTCTTCTATTGTTACAAAGTTGAAGGAGACTCTTACATAGTTATCACCTAAAGTAAAGGTTAATTTGTGATGATTGATCATTTAATTTGGGAGCACATAGTTTGAAAGGTGATCAAAGAATCAAGTGACATTTTTATAAGGAAACCTCTCTATCTCCATCTTTGTGAACGAGGTTACTCAGGGAGTACACCTACAGCAATGAAGAAAAGGAAAGGACATAAAGTAGTTGAGTAATAATACATAATATTCACTGAGAGATACACAAACTCATTAAAAAGGAAGCTCTGAAAAAAAAAAAGGAAGCTCTGTACAAATCATAAAGAAATTCGAGTGATGATATTGGAGTGGGAAGAAAAAGTTATAACTGGGTAAGTGGAGGTTCATATGTTGCTGCAAATGTTCTATTTTGTCTCCTGGATAGGGGTTTCCTGAGTCTGCATTGTGAAAAATTATGCAGCTGTACATGTTTTATTTTTGTGAAATTTTCTCCAGGTGTATTTCACTTTAATGGTTTAAAATTTACTAGAATAAAATTCCATGATGGAATGCAATGGAAATAATAGTCTAAAAAAAAAAGATGGTTTACAATTTCCTACCGCTAAAGAAAATTGTGTTTGTGTACTTTAAAAAAAAATAAAATTTTTTGAAGTATAATTAACATGCAGTGTTATATTAGTTTCTGGTGTACAATATAATGATTTAAGAATTCTATACATTTCTCAGTACTCATCAAGATAAATGTACTCTTGATTACCTTTATTTTTTATCCTTTCCCCCATCCACCTATTTTTTCCCTCTATATTTAAGAGTCTGTCTTTTTGTCTTTTTTTTTTATTGTTGTTCATTTGTTTTGTTTTGTAAATTCCCTGTATGAGTGAAATCACAGGGTATTTGTTTTTCTTTGACTGCCTTATTTCATTTAACATTATACGCTATAGGTCCATCTGGGTTGTTGCAAAGGACTAACTTTCCTTCTTTTTTATACCTGAGCAATTAAATGTATATATAATTATATATCAAGCAAATATCAAGTTGCTTATGTTCATCTGGAGTTGAGGGAGATGTCTGGGCTGGAAATATACATCATATCTTCTTTATCAATTCATCTATTGAAGGATACTTTGGTTGCTTCCATAACTTGGTTATTGTAAATAACACTGCAATAAACATGGGATGAATATATCCTTTTGAATCTGTGTTTCTGCTTTCTTTGGATAAATACCCAGTGGTGGAATTACTGGATCATGATAACTCTATTTCTTAGTGTTTTGAGAAAACTCCATACTATTTTCCACAGTGATTTCACTGATAGCATTCCCAGCAACAGTGTACAAGAGTTCGTTTTCCTCCATATCTTTGCCCACACTTGTTATTTATCTTTTTTAGTTTAGCCATTCTGACAGGTGTAAAATGATATCTCATTATGATTTTCATTTGCATTTCCCTAATGACTAGTGATGTTGAGCATCTTTTCACGTGTTTGTTGGCCATCTCTATGTCTTCTTTGGAAAAATGTCTACTTAGGTCCTTTGTCCATTTTTAATTGGATTATTTGTTTTTTTTTTAGTGTTGAGTTGTGTAAGTTCTTTATATATTTTGATTATAACTTCCTTATTGGATATATAATTTGCAAATATCTTCTCCCATCCAGTATGTTTTCTTCTTGCTTTGTAGATGGTTTCTTTCACTGTGCAGGAGCTTTTTATTTTGGTGTAGTCTCAATAGTTTAATTTTGTTATTGCTTCCTTTGCCAGATGAACCATGTCCAAAAAAGTGTTTCTACAGTTGATGTCAAAGAACCTGCTGCCTAATTTTTCTTTTAGGAATTTTAGGTTTCAAGTCGCACATTTAGGTCTTTAATCCATATTGAATTTATGTTCATATATGATACAAGAAAGTGGTCCAGCTTCCTTCTTTTGCATGTAGCTGTCCAGGTTTCCCAAATCATTTGTTGAAGAGACCATCTTTTTCCTATTATATATTCTTGCCTTCTTCATTGTGGATTAATGGACCACAAAAATGTGGGTCTATCTCTGGACTCTCTATTCTGTTTTATTGATCGATGTGTCTGTTTTTGTGTCAGTATCATACTGTTTTGATTACTGCAGTTTGCAGTATATCTTGGGGTACTTGGAAAAAATAAAAAGTATCCAAATTGGTAAGGAACAAGTAAAATTTTCACTATTTGCTGATGATATGATAGTATACACAGAAAATCCTAAAGACTCCACTAAAAAACTACTAGAAAAATGAACTCAGTAAAGTGGCAAGATACAAAGTTAATGTACAGAAATTTGTTGCATTTCTATACACTTATAATGAAGTATCAGAAAGAGAAATTGAGAAAATAACAAAATGCTAGTTGGAACCTAAAAAAGTAATAAGAAAGAAAGAAAGGAAGAAAGAAAGAAAGAAAGAAAGAAAGAAAGAAAGAAAGAAAGAAAG
>NW_022631996.1:0-20064 GCF_010015895.1 Lontra canadensis
GAAACAACATTAGAATAATTGGGATTCCAGAAGAAGAAGAAAGAGAGAGGGGAGCAGAAGGTATATTGGAGAGAATTATTGGAGAGAATTTCCCCAATATGTCAAAGGGAACAAGCATCAAAATCCAGGAGGTTCAGAGAACCCCCCTCAAAATCAATAAGAATAGGTCCACACCCCGTCACCTAATAGTCAAATTTATAAGTCTTAGTGACAAAGAGAAAATCCTGAAAGCAGCCCAGGAGAAGAAGTCTGTAACATACAATGGTAAAAATATTAGATTGGCAGCAGACTTATCCACAGAGACCTGGCAGGCCAGAAAGAGCTGGCATGATATATTCAGAGTACTAAACGAGAAAAACATGCAGCCACGAATACTATATCCAGCTGGGCTATCATTGAAAATAGAAGGAGAGATTAAAAGCTTCCAGGAAAAACAAAAACGGAAAGAATTTGCAAACACCAAGCCAGCTCTACAGGACATATTGAAAGGGGTCCTCTAAGCAAAGAGAGAGCCTAAAAGTAGTAGATCAGAAAGGAACAGAAACAATATACAATAACAGTCACCTTACAGGCAATACAATGGCACTAAATTCATATCTCTCAATAGTTACCCTGAATGTTAATGGGCTAAATGCCCCAATCAAAAGACACAGGGTATCAGAATGGATAAAAAAGCAAAACCCATCTATATGTTGCCTACAAGAAACTCATTTTAAACCCGAAGACACCTTCAGATTTAAAGTGAGGGGGTGGAAAAGAATTTACCATGCTAATGGACATCAGAAGAAAGCAGGAGTGGCAATCCTTATATCAGATCAATTAGATTTTAAGCCAAAGACTATAAGAAGAGATGAGGAAGGACACTATATCATACTCAAAGGATCTGTCCAACAAGAAGATCTAACAATTTTAAATATCTATGCCCCTAACGTGGGAGCAGCCAACTATATAAACCAATTAATAACAAAATCAAAGAAACACATCGACAATCATACAATAATAGTAGGGGACTTTAACACTCCCCTCACTGAAATGGACAGATCATCCAAGCAAAAGATCAACAAGGAAATAAAGGCCTTAAATGACACACAGGACCAGATGGATATCACAGATATATTCAGAACATTTCATCCCAAAGCAACAGAATACACATTCTTCTCTAGTGCCCATGGAACATTCTCCAGAATAGATCACATCCTCGGTCCTAAATCAGGTCTAAACCGGTATCAAAAGATTGGGATCATTCCCTGCATATTTTCAGACCACAATGCTCTGAAGCTAGAACTCAATCACAAGAGGAAATTTGGAAAGAACCCAAATACATGGAGACTAAACAGCATCCTTCTAAAGAATGAATAGGTCAACCAGGAAATTAAAGAAGAATTGAAAAAATTCATGGAAACAAATGATAATGAAAACACGGTTCAAAATCTGTGGGACACAACAAAGGCAGTCCTGAGAGGAAAATATATAGCGGTACAAGCCTTTCTCAAGAAACAAGAAAGGTCTCAGGTACACAACCTAACCCTACACCTAAAGGAGCTGGAGAAAGAACAAGAAAGAAACCCTAAACCCAGCAGGAGAAGAGAAATCATAAAGATCAGAGCAGAAATCAATGAAATAGAAACCAAAAAAAACAATAGAACAAATCAACGAAACTAGGAGCTGGTTCTTTGAAAGAATTAATAAGATTGATAAGCCCCTGGCCAGACTTATCAAAAAGAAAAGAGAAAGGACCCAAATAAATAAAATCATGAATGAAAGAGGAGAGATCACAACTAACACCAAAGAAATACAGACAATTATAAGAACATATTATGAGCAACTCTATGCCAACAAATTTGACAATCTGGAAGAAATGGATGCATTCCTAGAGACATATAAACTACCACAACTGAACCAGGAAGAAATAGAAAGCCTGAACAGACCCATAACCAGTAAGGAGATTGAAACAGTCATCAAAAATCTCCAAACAAACAAAAGCCCAGGGCCAGACGGCTTCCCGGGGGAATTCTACCAAACATTTAAGGAAGAACTAATTCCTATTCTCCTCAAACTGTTCCAAAAAAATAGAAATGGAAGGAAAACTTCCAAACTCATTTTATGAGGCCAGCATCACCTTGATCCCAAAACCAGACAAGGATCCCATCAAAAAAGAGAACTACAGACCAATATCCTTGATGAACACAGATGCAAAAATTCTCACCAAAATACTAGCCAATAGGATTCAACAGTACATTAAAAGGATTATTCACCACGACCAAGTGGGATTCATTCCAGGGCTGCAAGGTTGGTTCAACATCCGCAAATCAATCAATGTGATACAACACATTAATAAAAGAAAGAACAGAAACCATATGATACTCTCAATAGATGCTGAAAAAGCATTTGACAAAGGACAGCGTCCCTTCCTGATCAAAACTCTTCAAAGTGTAGGGATAGAGGGCACATACCTCAGTATTATCAAAGCCATCTATGAAAAACCCATCGCAAATATCATTCTCAATGGAGAAAAACTGAAAGCTTTTCGTCTAAGGTCAGGAACACGGCAGGGATGTCCGTTATCACCACTGCTATTCAACATAGTACTAGAAGTCCTAGCCTCAGCAATCAGACAACAAAAAGAAATTAAAGGCATCCAAATCGGCAAAGAAGAAGTCAAACTATCACTCTTTGCAGATGATATGATACTATATGTGGAAAACCCAAAAGACTCCACTCCAAAACTGCTAGAACTGGTACAGGAATTCAGTAAAGTGTCAGGATATAAAATCAATGCACAGAAATCAGTCGCATTTCTCTACACCAACAACAAGACAGAAGAAAGAGAAATAAGGAGTCAATCCCATTTACAATTGCACCCAAAATTATAAGATACCTAGGAATTAACCTAACCAAAGAGACTAAGAATCTATACACAGAAAACTATAAAGTACTCATGAAAGAAATTGAGGAAGACACAAAGAAA
Source organism: Lontra canadensis (assembly GCF_010015895.1). NCBI lineage: Eukaryota > Metazoa > Chordata > Mammalia > Carnivora > Mustelidae > Lontra > Lontra canadensis. Next base: position 2,969 of record NW_022631996.1, read on the forward strand.
TGGAAAAATGTTCCATGCTCCTGGATTGGAAGAATAAATATTGTGAAAATGTCTATGCTACCTAAAGCAATCTACACATTTAATGCAATTCCTATCAAAGTACCATCCATTTTTTTCAAGGAAATGGAACAAATAATCCTAAAATTTATATGGAACCAGAAAAGACCGTGAACAGCCAACGGAATATTGAAAAAGAAATCCAAAGTTGGTGGCATCACATTTCCGGACTTCAAGCTCTATTACAAAGCTGTCAACATCAAGACAGCATGGTACTGGCACAAAAACAGACACATAGATCAATGGAACAGAATAGAGAGCCCAGAAATAGACCCTCAACTCTATGGTCAACTAATCTTCGACAAAGCAGGAAAGAATGTCCAGTGGAAAAAAGACAGCCTCTTCAATAAATGGTGTTGGGAAAATTGGACAGCCACATGCAGAAAAATGAAATTGGATCATTTCCTTACACAACACACGAAAATAGACTCAAAATGGATGAAGGATCTCAATGTGAGAAAGGAATCCATCAAAATCCTTGAGGAGAACACAGGCAGCAACCTCTTCGACCTCAGCCGCAGCAACATCTTCCTAGGAACATCGCCAAAGGCAAGGGAAGCAAGGGCAAAAATGAACTATTGGGATTTTATCAAGATCAAAAGCTTTTGCACAGCAAAGGAAACAGTTCACAAAACCAAAAGACAACTGACAGAATGGGAGAAGATATTTGCAAACGACATATCAGATAAAGGGCTAGTGTCCAGAATCTATAAAGAACTTGGCAAACTCAACACCCAAAGAACAAATAATCCAATCAAGAAATGGGCAGAAGACCTGAACAGACATTTCTGCAAAGAAGACATCCAGATGGCCAACAGACACATGAAAAAGTGCTCCATATCACTCGGCATCAGGGAAATACAAATCAAAACCACAATGAGATACCACCTCACACCAGTCAGAATGGCTAAAATTAACAAGTCCGGAAATGACAGATGCTGGCGAGGATGCGGAGAAAGGGGAACCCTCCTACACTGTTGGTGGGAATGCAAGCTTGTGCAACCACTCTGGAAAACAGCATGGAGATTCCTCAAAATGTTGAAAATAGAGCTACCCTATGACCCAGCAATTGCACTGCTGGGTATTTACCCTAAAGATACAAACGTAGTGATCCGAAGGTGCACGTGCACCCGAATGTTTATAGCAGCAATGTCTACAATAGCCAAACTATGGAAAGAACCTAGATGTCCATCAACAGACGAATAGATAAAGAAGATGTGGTATATATACACAATGGAATACTATGCAGCCATCAAAAGAAATGAAATCTTGCCATTTGTGACGACGTGGATGGAACTAGAGGGTATCAAGCTTAGCGAAATAAGTCAATCGGAGAAAGACAACTATCATATGATCTCCCTGATATGAGGGAGAGGAGATGCAACATGGGGGGTTAAGGGGGTAGGAGAAGAGTAAATGAAGCAAGATGGGATTGGGAGGGAGGTAAACCATAAGTGACTCTTAATCTCACAAAACAAACTGAGGGTTGCTGGGGGGAGGGGGGTGGGGGGTGGTCTTATGGACATTGGGGAGGGTATGTGCTATGGTGAGTGCTGTGAAGTGTGTAAACCTGGCGATTCACAGACCTGTACCCCTGGGTAAAAAAATATATTATATGTTTATAAAAAATAAAATTTAAAAAAAAATTTAAAAAAGGGGGGGCACCTGGGTGGCTCAGTGGGTTAGGGCTTCTGCCTTTGGCTCAAGTCGTGGTCCCAGGGTCCTCGGATCGAGCCCCGCATTGGGCTCTCTGCTCGGCGGGGAGCCTGTTTCCTCCTCTCTCTCTCTGTCTCTCTGCCTGCCTCTCTGCCTACTTGTGATCTCTGTCAGGTAGATAAATAGAATCTTTAAAAAAAGAAAAGAAGAAGTGTCAATTTACCTCCTGGATATTAAAATGCCTATGAAGTTATAATGTTCCAAAAATTACAGTACTGCATAAGAACTGAATTTGGATCAGTGAAACAAAATAGATATAGACATTCTCATCAAAAACCACACCAATGACAAACTGCAGAGCAGGAAATGTTGAACACAAGAAGGACACATAAGAGGCACCGGGATGGTTCAATTGGTTAAACATGTAACTCTTTATTTCAGCTCAAGTCATGATCTCAGTCTGGTGAGATAAAGACCCACATCAGTCTCCCTGGTCAGTAGGGAATCTGCTTGAGACTCTCTTCCCTCCCTCTGTCTCTGTACCTCCAATGTGCTCTCTCTCTTTAAAAAAAAAAAAAAAGAAAGAAAAGAAAGAAAAGAAAAATAAAGAATGACACATTAAAGGTGAATACTCTTATGTATTAAAAAAAAAAAAACCTTAAAAGACCAATAAGAAAAATCAAACACTAAATAGAAATTTTAAAATATAACATTAGAATATATCAAATTGACATATTTGTCATAGTAAATTTTCATCAAACTTTTCATATATTGACAGTAAAAATAAATCAGATTAAGAAAAAAGAAACTCTGAAAAGAAATTTAACATTATTTATCAAAGGTGTCAAAGGATTTATACCTTTTAATGCAGTTATCTCATTTCTAAGATGCTAATATAAGTAAAAATTAAAAATGCAAGTAAGTATATCTGTAAGTATGTGCATTGTATTGTTACTTAAGCAGTAAAAAAGAAAGTCACAAGCCTTGGTCTGTCAGTAGGGTAAGATTAGTTAATTAGTATAGGGATTTTATTTTCGAGTAAAAACTCAAGATAGGAGAACATGCTTGCAAAATAGCGCTGCATGACAAAACCTATTTTACTTATGAAATATGACAGCTTAAATGCCAGCTTCAAACCCTAAGGTGCTTTCTCAAGAAGCCAGATGAAAGGACCAGGGACAGTAAAGGTGCAGAACATTTTAATCAGCAGTGAAACAAAGAAACAGCATCAGACACACATGTCAAGGAATCCTGACTAGTATATTACAGATGGAGACAGATTGAAAGACAAACTCATACTTTTCTGTCCATGAAAAGGATGCAGAATGCCAGGAAGTATTAAAAAATTCTGGCATAACATCATAACCATCCCTATTTCAGAGACAAAGTTTATAGTCAGGAGTTTCCTACATGAATAATGAGGACCTCTACTTGAGGTTCTTTTATTTGCAGTAGATTAAATATAATCGGATGCAGCATCTGTGGCCTTTGTGAGATATTCTGGGAAAGAATCCTGTGGGCTTCACTTTCCTCCTGACTCATCTCTCAGCAGAAGACTAGCCTGGATAGAGTACATGAAAATGGACAAGCTGTTTGTCTTCTGTACGTCTTCATTTCCTTATCCTTCAAATGGGAATAATAGGGGCAACTGGATGGCTCAGTCCAGTAAGCAGCTGACTTTAGCTCAGGTCATGAACTCAGGGTTCTGGGATGGAGCCCCACATTGAGTCCCACATCTAGCCCCTCACTCAGTGAGGAGCCTCCTCCCTCTTCCTCTGTCCCTCCCCCTACTCATTCTCTCTCTCTCTCTCTTAAATAGATGATAGATAGGTAGATAGATAAATAGATGATAGATAGATGATAGATAGATAGATAGATAGATGATAGATAGATAGATGATAGATAGATAGATAGATCTTTTTCTTTTTTTTTAAATGGGGATAACAATAGTGGCAACATCACAGTATGGTAAGGACAGAATAAGATACTGCTAAGCAAACTCACACATACAGGGATATTTCATTAGGTCTTGAAGATCATTAGGATTATAACTAAACCACTGCCAGTGTGAATTTTAAAGGTGTAGCAGTCTATTAGAGATGGTGTCTTAGGTCAGGCCCTCCGGGAGACAGATTCTGATAAGGAGAATTCCCTGCACTCAGGAGAGCCCTGTGGGGGAGATGAGGGCCTTAGGACTGGGCAGAAGGAGAAATTGAAACCCAAGGCAGTATCTGCAAGGTGTCAGCCTGTGGCATGCAGGGCTTTGACAGTAGAGTGGTCCTTCAGAAATCACAGCCCAGACATTGGGTAGGAGCTGTGTTCAGGGAGGGGTTTAACCATGGGGAATGCAGCCACTTTTGGCCTTGGGCGATTCCTCGGGAAGCCTGTCACAACCAATCCTCCCACCAGTGGGGGTGCAGGTGTCTGAGTCCTAACAGGAGTCTGGGCTAGGCCCCACAGCAACCACCGCAAAAGATGCTTGGAACACTTGTGCCACTTCTGAGTATGATTCCAAGGGAGATACTCACGATAGTGCCAAAGAGGAGATCTATGGGCAGGAGAGGTGTTTTGTTTTGTTTTGTTTCTCCTAACCTGTTTTTTTTTTTTTTTTTCACTTCCAGCCCAATATACTGTAGACTCTCAACAAGGATCATTCAAACGCAGAAGGCAAGAACGACAAAAACAAATACAAGCTTCACTTCATGCTTTCCTATAACAGAGACACAGTGAAAACTGAAAATCAGTGCCCAAATTGGGACACTCGTATGAAAGTGTCAACAAATTTATGTCAAGAAAGCACGCAAGTGCATGCACCACACCCCCTCCGCCAACGCACACAGAGGCAAATTCCCCTCTGGAACCGATAATCCCTGGCCTCCAGACTCTGTTTTTAGAGGTACATTTTAACAACAAAACAATGGGGTATAACAGGTTAAAACACAGGAAACAGGGCTTCTTTTTTGCTTGTTGTCCAAAAGCTGATGTCTTTAGGAAACCAGAGAGGACTTATGGGAGAGAGATTTCTCCTTGCTCCTGAAAGTAGAAAAAATTCCTTTGGCCTGGGTTGGGGTAGAGGTGTTGTGACATTCACAGTGTGATAATACTGCCTTTGGACAGTTCTGGAGAAAGAGTCCTCTGGCTGCAGTCAGAGAAGAGCTCTATGCATCAGGGAAAGGGAGACTTGCCATGCTCCCTGGCTAGAACCTGGAGAGGCAACCCCCCTCCCCCCCCCCCGAGCTATCGATGTCTACTTAGACAGGCTTTCACCCATCTCTTTAAGAATTGCCTGGTGCAAAGTAGCAAGAGGAACCTAGCGAATCTTTGTCTCCACATATCGCTGAAGAAATGGAGAAGCGTCCAGATGTGAAAGACCACCCAGACAGACACACCAGTCTTCTCAATAGCAGCCATCATGGTTCAAGGAGCAAGTGACCTGTTGATAAATGTCTGCATGGATGGGAGAGAGATGCTAGGAAGCCAACCCCTTTTCCCTCCACCGAAGGAAGGGACGTGATTTTGTCCTATAAGGTGTGTAACCTGGATTTAGCTTCAGCATGATAGAAAGAGGAGATAAAGTACCCTAGATTGATCAAAATTTAATTCTCACCACCATGTCAGAAGTACATGCTTCACCCAGTTGTAGAAAAGTAAGTTTGGCTTCTGGAACACTGGGATTATTTTGATACATATATAAAGCAAAATTAGAAATTCCGGGAGAAATCGATAGTAACCTAGTAGTAGATCTTAACTCATAGATAAGTGGGAGGAAAGACGTAAAAATCATCTAATTAATATATTAACAAGATTGATTCATACCATGTAAGTTAATTATATAATTATATAATCTTCGAAATAAAGACATCTTTTTTTCAAGCACATAGAGTAAATAAAACAGTCCAGTCAAATCAATATGTTTTATACCTGAAACTACAGTAATATTGTGCACCAACTGTATTGTATTTTCAAAAGAAAAAAAAAATTCCGCCCCCCCAAAAAATCATAAGTCCCAACAAGAAATTGAATTATTTCTAGTCTCTGGGCTTTAGGCAATAAAATGTGAAAATAATCACAAAATTGTAGACAACAACAGCAATGTCAAAAACATCCTATAAAACTAGAACATAATAAAAAAAGTATTCAAAATTATATTTATGAAATCTTCAGAAGATTAATGAGGATAAGAAATAGAAAGGATTGAGAATTAGGAAAAACTGCATCTACAGGAAACTCTGTTAGCCTAAATTTTTACACTCTATTCCTAAGGTTAAATAAAGTGAACTAAGAACTCAACTCGAAATCATGACAAAGGTTTGGGAAAAAACAATTTTAAATTAGAAAGCATGAAGAGACTAAAAATGTAAATAAATGGAAAATCTCCTTTGAAAATAAAAGAGTCACACAACTAGATAGAAGCACAGAAGGAAAAATAAGAGCATAAATAGAAAGAAACTGGACGTTAAAATATAGGCTCAAGCACAGGTTTTTAGTAAAGTGAAGGAGTAAAAGTATTTGGAAAAAAAAAAAAACACCTATATTTAAATTTCTAAAATGTATCTGAAAGGTACAACTTCCTGGAAAATATGTTGCTAAAACTGACTCCAAGAGGGATAGAAACCCTGTGTAAATTAATGACTTACAACATCTGGGATTGCATTCAGTTGTATGTATCAGAAATCCAAGTACCATCTGCTTAAACTAACAGGGTTTAATATTTCTCACACTATAAAAGATCTTGGGATGGTCAATAAAATTCAGATGTATGTTTCTTTCCTCATTTTTGTGGGTGGCTTTTAGCCACATTTTAACAAAATGGCTGTTTTGGTGCCAGCGCTTTGCCTGTATTCTAGGCCAGGGAGATAGAGAAGGACAAAAAACAGTTGTCAAGTAATTTTTTTAAAAAGATTTTACTTATTCATTTGAGAGAGAGAGAAAGAGAGAGAGAGAGAGAGAGAGAGAGAGAAAGCACCAGCCAGGGGAGAGACAGAGAAGCAGACCCCGCTGCGCAGGGAGCCTGACATGGGACCCAATCCCAGAAGTCTGGGATCATGACCTGAAGGCAGCTGAAGGCAGGCGCTTAACTGAGTGAGCCACCCAGGCACCCGTAATTTTTTTAAAGATTTTATTTATTTATTTGACAGACAGGGATCACAAGTAGGCAGAGAGGCAGGCAGAGAGAGAGAGGAAGGAGCAGAGAGCCTGATACTGGGCTCAATCCCAGGACCCTGAGATCATGACCTGAGCTGAAGGCAGAGGTTTAACCCACTGAGCCATCCCGGTGCCTCAATTTTTTTTTTTATTACGAAAATAATATACTTCCAGAAAGCTCTACCCCTTTACTTACATATCATCAACATACAGCTACACATAGCTGAAATGGGAGCCCAAAATTTTTGTTTTTAGACTGGACATCTAAGAACCTTGAACAAATAGAATCCTCTATAAAAGTGAAAGGGTGGTTGTGAGAGAAGAAAGGGATATTGGGTTTGCAATTAATGGGCCTATTGCACGTTAAGGAGATTTAAAAAGTTGTAAATGTAAAAACAAAACAAAAATTTTAATTATATGTCTAGGGCCAGTTGGTATCTCAATGACTTTTTCAAAACTTTTTTCCTTCAATATTTAAAGTTTCAGAGCTTAGATAAGGAAGTTCCCCAGGTCTGCCTACAAAGCTATTCAAACACCAAAATCTAACCTGAAAAATGTAGAACAAAATTTTCAAATGCAAACAAAAATAATACAACAAAACAAAGTATAGAACTATATTATATATATATGTATATATATACACACAATTTTTATTTCTTCGTATAGATGCAAAACCCCTAAACAAAAACCTAGCAAATTGTATAAATCAGTATACAAAGAGAATAATGTGCCATGAATGACATGCTTTATGTTAGGATTGCAAAGATAATCAGTATTAGGAGTTATATATAGAAGCATAGATGGTAGGTAGATAGATAGATAGATACCATATTAGCAAGTCAAAAAAAAATTTAGTCATTTCAATACGTGACAACAATCAGTATAATTTCTTAGTAAAACAAATGCTTACTAAACATAATAGGCTATCTTAAAATTATAGGCAGTGGCACACTTAATGATAAATACTATGATTATTTCCATGAGAAAGAAGAAAAGATCAGAATGCGTATTCTCTCCAAAAGAACATTTCTATAAAAGACGGAGGTTGTTTAGTCATCATTTTGGTAGCTTAGTTATTGTCTTGTTTTGTTTTGTTATGTTTTGTTTCAGGTGAAGGATTGGAATAGATAGGGCATGCAGATAATAATTTACTCATGATGCAGTTATCTTAAGATATCAAGAGAACCAAAGAAAAAAATACTAGGAATAATGTTTGAAAAGATGATAGGTTGAGAAAATACAAATGGAAATTTTAACAGAATTCTTGAAAACCAATTTGGAAACGTAATGGAAAATATCAGTTTAGAACTATTTTATCTTTCTGGTAACTTGATACTTTAATCATCATCTAGCCACACCCAGCTTTATCTGACTAATATTTGTCTAATGTGGTCGCCTAGGTGGCTCAGTTGGTTAAGCCACAGCGTTTGGCTTAGGTCATGATCCTGGAGTCCTGGAATCGAGTCCCATATGGGGCTCTCTGGTTGGCAGGGAGTCTGCTTCTCCCTCTGAACTTTCCCTTCTTGTGCACTCTCTTTCTCTCTCTCATTCTCTCCCTCTCAAATAACACGGAAGACACTGGGAGATGGAGATGAGAAGTGAGTTGGGGAAAATCGGAGGGGGAGACAAACCATGAGAGACTGTGGACCAAGAGAAACAAACTGAGGGTTGGTGGGGAGGCAGTGAGCCTGGTGGTGGGTATTATGCACGGTACATATTGCATGGAGCACTGGGTGTGGTGCATAAACAATGAATTTTGGAACACTGAAAAAGATAATAAATAAATTAATAAAATCTTTTAAAAAAATTTGTCTAATGTATCATTCTGTACTGTTTCTCTTATAGGTATTCCTACACCTATGGTTAAAGGTGTATATTGTAAACAGCATATTGTTGAAGATACACTGAAGAAGGCCAATGAAGTTAAATTGTAACTTCGTTGAAAGTTTCATTAAATTGCTCCACCTCTGGCAAGAGTAATCTTTGTCTCTTACTGTTTTACTATTTACTATTTACCATTACTGATAAACGTGGATTTATTTTTATCATCTTAGTTTCTGCTTTGCTCTTTGTTCACTGTGTTCCTTTTTGCTCTTTTCCTTTCTTTTCTTTTGCATTAATGATTGTTTTTCCTCTTCCCATCTTTTCTCCTGTTGTGGTTTAGAAATTATATACACCATTTCTCTTCTTTAAATGGTTCTTAATTTTTTTTAATTTTATATTTCACTTAATTAAGACTAAAGTAAATCAATATATTTATCTTTTTTCCTGAACAGTTCAAAGGAATTAGAACATCCACACTCCAATCTCTCTCTCTCTTTCTCTCTCTCTCTCTCTCTCTCACACACACACATACACACACTTCCATGTATACAAACTTCCCATCCTGATTTTCGTCTAATCCCCTAAACATAGACATTATTATAACATGCTTATAATTTCCTTTGTTTTCCAACTTTTTTAAAGACTTATTTAATTATTGGAATGCCTGTGTGGCTCAGCTGGTTAAGTGTCTACCTTTAGCTTGGGTTATGATCCTAGGTCCTCGGACTAAGTCCCACATCAGAGCCCTTGCTCAGAAGGTAGCCTGCTTCTTCCTGCTCTGCTGCTCCCTCTGCTGTGCTCTCTCTGACAAATAAATAAATGAAATATATATTTTTAAAGATTCTATTTATTTATTTGACAGACAGAGATCACAAGTAGGTAGAGAGGCAGGCAGAGAGAGAGGCGGAAGCAGGATCCCCACCGAGCAGAGAGCCAGGGGCGCGATTCCAGGACCCCGGGACCACGACCCGAGCCGAAGGCAGAGGCCCCAACCCACTGAGCCACCCAGGTGCCCCATAAATAAAATATTTTTAAAAAGATTTTATTTATTATTTATTTGAGAGAGAGAGAACACTTGAGCAGAGGGAGAGGCAGAAAGAGAAGGAGAGAATCTTAAGCAGACTCCCCACTCAGCGTGGAGCCCACAGTCTTGGATCCCATGACCCTGAGATCAGGACCTGAGCTGAAATCAAGAGTTGGATGCCCAGTCAACTGAGCTACCCAGCTGCCCCTCTCCAACTTTTTCTTTAATCATAGTTCTTCTTTAAAAATATTTTACTTCCTCCTGAAACATCATTTCTTTTAGTAATTCAGTTTTGTTTGAAAAATGTCTGCTTTTTGCTCTTGCTTTTGAAACATTATTTTGTAGGCTATATAAGTCTAGGTAAACAGTTGTTTTCCTCAACATTTAGATGTATTTTTCTTCATACTCTTCTGTCAGATTTCTGTATTTCTTTCTTTGGTGTCTAGTAGTTTCACTGATATTGTTTAGGTAGGGGTACATTTTTGTTTCTCTTTCTTGAGTTTGGTGTATTTTCCAAATGTGAAGGTTCATGTCCTTTGCTTTTGTCAGCTTTTTAGAAAATTTGTAGTTATAAACATTTAAACGTTAACTATTAAAAGCACAGACTCTGCTGTTAGACTGTCTAGATTCAAATCTTCACTCTGCCACACACCAGCTATGGAATCTTGGGGAAGTTGCTCAATCAATTCCTGCCTCTGTTTCCATATCTGTAAAATAGGGTAATAATAATAATACCCACTTGATAGAGTTAGAATACTCCCTGAGATGTTATAAATGTATACATGTTATTTATAGTAATAATAATTTTTATTTTTATTACTATTCTGTTTATTTTCATCTTCTGAAAATCTGATGAGACTTTCGTTAGAAGCTGTAGCTCTGTATTTCTAATCTCTTGAGATCTTTTTAGTAGTTCTTTTTGCCCTCCTGTCCCTCTCTGAGTAATGTTTTCATATTTATCTTCAGCTTGGCCAGAAGACTTTTTAACACATCTGATTAACACATCTGATGAATTATTCTGAGCATAACAATTCTAACAACTTAGATTTCCCTAAATCCGATCGTGCCTTTTGTTGTCTCTGCTGATTCTTATTCATGGTGCCTTATTTCCTATGTGATATGTGTTCGTGTTGTGTCATAAATTCATGTTTTGGGAATATTTTATGCCATAATTACTTGACTATAGAATTGGAGGTGTATGGCACCATGAATGAAATCCCAAAGCTCTTTACATTTAAGTCTCATCTCAGGTAGTGAAAATATGGTCCCTAAACTAGTTAGAAGGATGTCATGCAGGAAAATCTCAGGGCCAAAGTCATACTATCTTCTAACCCAGAGCCGTATCAGAGTCTTCATCTTTGAAGAGTATTCTCCAGTCACCCCTTTCCTCCACCCCCCCAATCCTCCACACTCACAAAATAGCTCCTTTACTGAGCTTTTAGAACCCCTGCCTACTTCAGAGCTCACGGCTCTAGATTAATGCTCAGGTTTTGGTTTGTTTGTTTGTTTGTTTGTTTGTTTTGGTTTGTGTTTTTTTTTAGTCTCTCCTCCTTCCTCAGACTTCCCATTCCTTTCTTGACAGATCATCCATGCATCTTTCAGTGTTTCATCTTGAAACATTGCATTGTTCTGTGTTTTGTAGTTGGAGGAGATTTTAGACTGACTGTTTCATTTGTTATATTGTCAGGATGAGAATTTGATGCTTCATGTCAAAAAGCATCTTTTTTCCAGGAGAATTCAACCCAGTGAATATCTCAGTATATGTTTTTTCACCACGCAATTAATCAAAAAATATTTTAAAGTAAAGATAGATAGTTACACAAATGAAAAAGTCCTTTGTCTTGTTTTCTATTTGGTACTGATGCTACACACACTTATATACACAAAGGCTAGATGGATTTTCATCATATTTGTTGAAATAGGCCATGTTGATTGCAAGTTGGACCGTGTGGAAAGAGAAAACAAAGAGTTTTAGGGAAGCCCTGAAAAGTAACAAGGACCCCAACTGCAAAAGGCAACAAACAAATGCACTATTTCTCTTCTTTGGCCGGCCAGTAGTGACAGTGATTTATTTGTTTAATGACAGGTGGAATAACTGTTTACTAAATATTTTCATAATCAAGATAAGCAATCCTTTACAAAAGAGCCAATCCAATTTAATGGATGCTATGTAAGTTTTTTCTAAGTTAAAATTAAACATAATTTACCAAATTTGTAAACACATTTTAAGAAAGTATTATTTACATCTAACTTTATTTATAATGCTATTTTCTAAAAAGAATCTTCATGTGAAGGAGAAAAGTATACATTTTTCTAATTAAACCCTTAGAACACCTAACTTTAAATAGAGATGGGAACACATTTTGGAAAGTAAATTTTTAGCAGTAAGCTTTGAGAAAGGTTACACAACAATGTCTTCAATGGTTGTTTTGGTACTACAAAAATTCTCTCCTAATACATAGGATTGGCTTGGTCCATGTAAAATTATCTACTCCACGTGTCTGCACTAAGTATGAAATTCTGACCTTAAAGAATTAGGAAATTTTATTTTCTGAAAATATTACAAAATTTTTAGCTCCCGCATTTACAGAAAGCGACCCAATATGTTTTGAGGATCCATTGCATACCAAGCACTGTGCCAATCAGTTTTAAGGAGGTGAAGCTGCTTGTTGACCTCTCATGTACATGGTAGCATGATGAATGTGTTACGAACCACTTGCATGATTAGGAGCATGGAGCACCATCAAAACTCAGATATACAGTACCAGGCAGCCTGGAGGGGGGGATGTTCTCAGCAAATTTCATAGCAATTGATTACGCAGTAAAGCATGAGTGATTTTCTAGGGAAATCTTTGTAAAATTATGCAATCCAACCCCACTTATGGGAGTGAATCACCATTTATACATTGATTCTACAGCTGTATCCTGATGGGAGAAGAGTTCAGCCTTTATTAAGTCAAAGCCCGTCATGCACCACTGAAATTACATAAAAGAAAGTTGTCAAAATGATCCAAACATGTACAAAGAAAAATTCCAGTGCTTCAAACTCGGCACAAGATTCTACACAAATAGAAGAAAGTGTTTGATTCCAAAATATGCCAATTTATCTTACTGATCAAATATTCAAATGCCAACTTAGTTGACATGAAGAATGAAGTGAAAGTTTGCAATGTAGTAAGGTAATTTCTCTGAAGAGCTTTTACTCTAAAAGTTCAGACAGTCTAATTTCCACATTCAGAAGAAATTAATGATGCCAGCTCTTTTTCACATCGAAGGATAGATATTCCATCTTTGACACTCTGTTTTTTCCTACAATTCTTAGTATCATTGCTCATATTCAGCAAACCAGAATTGATTATGAAATTTGAAAAAAAATAGAGAGGCATTTACTTTTCAACATTGTAACCAGTTAAAACCCTTTCCTGTCTTGATTGCTCAAATATGAGATGTCACTAGGAAATGATGAGTGTCCTTAAAGTCGCTGTGTAAGATCTTACACTTTCACTCTTGCAGATTCAGTATTCTCCAGGAAGTACTATGAACCCTCCTGTCACTGTTCCATGAATATTTACATTTTTCTTAATCAGTAGTAACTCAGATGGATTTGATGTTCATTTCTTTCTAAGCTGCTATATATCAGTCTTTCTTTTTGACAGGTAGTTCTTATAATGTATATTTCCTTTCTGTTTTATTACTCAGATCCTTTTCATCAGCATCATGATTAGCTTGACCTTCAAGCATCTCATAAGCTTGCTGTGGAGATTTTGCATTATTTTGTTGACTTGTACCCAATGATTAACTTATTTTTTCTTCAATTTAGTAAGTATTTAAGTAAGTGGTTACCATATCCAAGTCACTTTTCTAGGTACTGAGAATATAGAATAAAATGAGCAAACCAGAAGCCAACTTTCATGAAGCTTACATTCCAGTGGGAAGAAGTACACTAAAAACAAGTAAGTAAATTTATAGAATGTCAGATGAAAAGTGCCCTAGAGAAAAATAAAGCCAAGAATGAAAGAGTGTGCAGTATGTAGGTAAAAAGATGTTTTCTGTATGAAAAATAGAGAAAGCATCAGAAATGTGGTATTTGAGCAAAGACTAAAAAGAAGTGAAGGAATAGGGCATTCAACTCTCTGGGGGAAGAAGGGTCTATACACAGGAATCAAATACAAGATGCAGAAGCAGGGGTATACCTGGTATGTTCAAGTGACAACAAAGAAAAAAAAATAGCCTCAGTAATTTGAATGAAAGATTTTCTACTTACTGAGAGAGGGAAGACTAAAGGAAAGAAGGGTTTGGGGTGGGGGTGGGCATCAGTGTTTCAGTTATGGGAGTATCTATATTGAGATATCCATTAAACATCCAAATAGAGATATCAAATGTCAAGTTGCATATATCCATCTGGAATTAAAGGAGATGTCTGGTCTGCAGATGTAGATTTGGGAGACCTCAGTTTGTGTGTGTGCGTGTGTGTGTGTATGATATAAAATAGCGTTATGAGATTGGATAAATGAGTATAATAAGATAGGGAAATGATCCAAGGGCAAAGCCCTGGAGACTCTACTGTGTAAAAAGGATTTCTAATTGGATTACATGTATCCTGGGAATATACATAAGATTTTCTAAGGAGTATTCAGGCTGGAGATAGTTTTCAATGTCTATGTCCTCCACTTGATATATATAATTGTGACTAGAATTGCTTGACTTGACACCCTTCAGTTGACCATGCTATGTGTTCTCATTTTCCATCTCTTCTTTCAAAATAACTTCACTCCTGTGCACTTTACAAACAAACGATTTCCTTCTCACACGTCATGAAATCCTAGGTTCCGTTGCCCCAAGTGTTGATACCTTTGAACTTCAAATAAGGGGAAATTTGAAATTAGTGTTTAACTGGACTCTAATGACCAAGAACAAGTTTTTATGCATATCAGGTGGTTTCTAATTCTTCTATTGTTACAAAGTTGAAGGAGACTCTTACATAGTTATCACCTAAAGTAAAGGTTAATTTGTGATGATTGATCATTTAATTTGGGAGCACATAGTTTGAAAGGTGATCAAAGAATCAAGTGACATTTTTATAAGGAAACCTCTCTATCTCCATCTTTGTGAACGAGGTTACTCAGGGAGTACACCTACAGCAATGAAGAAAAGGAAAGGACATAAAGTAGTTGAGTAATAATACATAATATTCACTGAGAGATACACAAACTCATTAAAAAGGAAGCTCTGAAAAAAAAAAAGGAAGCTCTGTACAAATCATAAAGAAATTCGAGTGATGATATTGGAGTGGGAAGAAAAAGTTATAACTGGGTAAGTGGAGGTTCATATGTTGCTGCAAATGTTCTATTTTGTCTCCTGGATAGGGGTTTCCTGAGTCTGCATTGTGAAAAATTATGCAGCTGTACATGTTTTATTTTTGTGAAATTTTCTCCAGGTGTATTTCACTTTAATGGTTTAAAATTTACTAGAATAAAATTCCATGATGGAATGCAATGGAAATAATAGTCTAAAAAAAAAAGATGGTTTACAATTTCCTACCGCTAAAGAAAATTGTGTTTGTGTACTTTAAAAAAAAATAAAATTTTTTGAAGTATAATTAACATGCAGTGTTATATTAGTTTCTGGTGTACAATATAATGATTTAAGAATTCTATACATTTCTCAGTACTCATCAAGATAAATGTACTCTTGATTACCTTTATTTTTTATCCTTTCCCCCATCCACCTATTTTTTCCCTCTATATTTAAGAGTCTGTCTTTTTGTCTTTTTTTTTTATTGTTGTTCATTTGTTTTGTTTTGTAAATTCCCTGTATGAGTGAAATCACAGGGTATTTGTTTTTCTTTGACTGCCTTATTTCATTTAACATTATACGCTATAGGTCCATCTGGGTTGTTGCAAAGGACTAACTTTCCTTCTTTTTTATACCTGAGCAATTAAATGTATATATAATTATATATCAAGCAAATATCAAGTTGCTTATGTTCATCTGGAGTTGAGGGAGATGTCTGGGCTGGAAATATACATCATATCTTCTTTATCAATTCATCTATTGAAGGATACTTTGGTTGCTTCCATAACTTGGTTATTGTAAATAACACTGCAATAAACATGGGATGAATATATCCTTTTGAATCTGTGTTTCTGCTTTCTTTGGATAAATACCCAGTGGTGGAATTACTGGATCATGATAACTCTATTTCTTAGTGTTTTGAGAAAACTCCATACTATTTTCCACAGTGATTTCACTGATAGCATTCCCAGCAACAGTGTACAAGAGTTCGTTTTCCTCCATATCTTTGCCCACACTTGTTATTTATCTTTTTTAGTTTAGCCATTCTGACAGGTGTAAAATGATATCTCATTATGATTTTCATTTGCATTTCCCTAATGACTAGTGATGTTGAGCATCTTTTCACGTGTTTGTTGGCCATCTCTATGTCTTCTTTGGAAAAATGTCTACTTAGGTCCTTTGTCCATTTTTAATTGGATTATTTGTTTTTTTTTTAGTGTTGAGTTGTGTAAGTTCTTTATATATTTTGATTATAACTTCCTTATTGGATATATAATTTGCAAATATCTTCTCCCATCCAGTATGTTTTCTTCTTGCTTTGTAGATGGTTTCTTTCACTGTGCAGGAGCTTTTTATTTTGGTGTAGTCTCAATAGTTTAATTTTGTTATTGCTTCCTTTGCCAGATGAACCATGTCCAAAAAAGTGTTTCTACAGTTGATGTCAAAGAACCTGCTGCCTAATTTTTCTTTTAGGAATTTTAGGTTTCAAGTCGCACATTTAGGTCTTTAATCCATATTGAATTTATGTTCATATATGATACAAGAAAGTGGTCCAGCTTCCTTCTTTTGCATGTAGCTGTCCAGGTTTCCCAAATCATTTGTTGAAGAGACCATCTTTTTCCTATTATATATTCTTGCCTTCTTCATTGTGGATTAATGGACCACAAAAATGTGGGTCTATCTCTGGACTCTCTATTCTGTTTTATTGATCGATGTGTCTGTTTTTGTGTCAGTATCATACTGTTTTGATTACTGCAGTTTGCAGTATATCTTGGGGTACTTGGAAAAAATAAAAAGTATCCAAATTGGTAAGGAACAAGTAAAATTTTCACTATTTGCTGATGATATGATAGTATACACAGAAAATCCTAAAGACTCCACTAAAAAACTACTAGAAAAATGAACTCAGTAAAGTGGCAAGATACAAAGTTAATGTACAGAAATTTGTTGCATTTCTATACACTTATAATGAAGTATCAGAAAGAGAAATTGAGAAAATAACAAAATGCTAGTTGGAACCTAAAAAAGTAATAAGAAAGAAAGAAAGGAAGAAAGAAAGAAAGAAAGAAAGAAAGAAAGAAAGAAAGAAAGAAAG
>NW_022631997.1:0-20056 GCF_010015895.1 Lontra canadensis
GGTCAAGAATGAACAAGCAGGGATACAATGAGTCTCACTGATGTGGGAAACAAAAGCAAAAGAAACAATTTAAATTTCCTCATTACTTACAGTCCATTGACAAGTCCTTGAAACAGTCAGAGTGACATTCCTCTAGGAACTCAGCTGCCTAGATGTTAATACTTACGTAACGTTAAGAGCAAAAGGTGATCTTGGCTTAACATTATCCTGACCTCCAAGATCCTGTAAGTCTACTTTAACATATATAAATCCCTTTGGGAGTGCCTGGTTGGCTGAGGCCATTAAGTGTCCAACTCTTGATTTCAGCTTTGGGTCCTCATCTCAGGGTTGTGAGATCAAGCCCCCTCTCTGGCTCTGTGCTCGACAGGGAGTCTGCTTGAGATTCTCTCTCTCTCTCTTTCTCTCCTCCTCTCTCTCTGTCTTCCCCTCTCAAATTAATAAGTCTTTAAAAAAATTCTTTTGGAAATTTCCTTGATCTCTAAACCCCCCAAGATCTATGTTGGCAATCATCCAATATAACCCAACAATATACATCTAAAGGGTCTCATGACTAAGATTTTATTAGACAGTAATAAATGACCTTTTCCTAACAATAGCTGGCCGCCTCAAGGTCCTGGAGACCTTGCTTCCAAAATTTCTTAGAGACTTACACTATCCCTAACCCTCTTGAAGCTTGAAAATATATAATCAGCCACTCCTCATGACCCCAGTGCAGCTCCCAGTGCAGTGACAGGTTCTGTCCCTGTGCTTTAATAAAACCACTTTTTGCACCAAACACATCTCAAGAATTCTTTCTTGGCCACTGGCTACGAACCTCATCACTTCAAACCACAACAATCATTACATTATAGGAGAATTTAATTGACCACTGTGGCTCAAAATGCCATTGCGGTGTCATCTAAAGAAACTTGTAGCAACCAATTTAAAAATAAAAGCTCACTTTTACATCTTCTCAACAATCAACCAAAGATGTTGAGAAGTCACAAAATTTGCATTGTTACCATTTGGCTTTCATAGCTCTGAGAGCTATCCTCTTGGCTCCCCACAAGGAGACCCTGTTTACAGGATACCTGAGTGGTTTAGACTCTCTGTTAATAAGTTTTTTCAATACAGTAATGATCATATTCACCAGGAAACTCTTTAATTATACAAATTTTATATACTCTTAAGTCACACCATTAGTTTGTTTACTTTATTTTTACTACTTATCATTATATTATCATTCAAAATAATAGCTTTTTGTGGACTGCTTATGCTCCCTAGCACTATGTCAAGAACTTTATGGAAATTATCTCATTTAAGCCCTACGAGAAACAAATTCAACAGGTACTCCTACATTCTTCATTTTATAGACAAGAAAAATGAGGCTTAGAAATGGTTTCTTGATCTGCTTAGTAGAAGACCCTCAGCCCCTCCAAGATCTGATTCCTGAACTCATATTCTTAGCCACAAATTTAGACTGCTTAAATAAATAACATGATCATACTACTCAAAACTTTATTTTAATGACTACTGTTGTTCATAAAATATTCATTTTATTTTATCATAAGTAGACTATAAACAGGAAAATAAAATTCCTAAAATGCAGAAAGACAACTGCCTTATTAAACAAAACTACTGTTAAATCTTGATCTTTTCAGAGTATTACTATTAGCAATTTACATCAGATTCATAAACATCCTGTACCAAACAACAGAGTGAGTTTTTCTATTCAATCTCAGCTTATTCTATAGAAATAGATGCTTTTTAAAAACATATGTACATAATAATTATTAAGCATTAATTTCTAAATTATAGACACTAATAGATTTTCTAGAGCAGAAAAGACAATCTCATATTCCACAAGTCAAATCTCAGCAAAAACTTTAACAAGTTTCAAATATTACATGGTTCAGTGGAGTAATCTCTAAATTTCATGATGTTCAATACATTCTGAATCTCTTAAATCATACATAACATTGCCTGTGGGCTTCCCTCAATTCTCTAATTCACTGATTTTTTTAGACTGCTTTACATCAAAAGCATTTTCAATGACCCCCCTGAGGACTTTCAAATTCTACCAAACTACTTATTTAGAACCTATCCGATTATACAACCTTGGTTATTTGTACAGTTTCTACACATACCCAACTCTTCCCACATCCATAGACATGGAAAATTAAGAAGCACCATGAAAATAAGGCTTTCATAAAAACCCCATGAGAGTCTATTATTTACTTACCAAAATCCTAGATGGCCATTTTTCTCATCTTGAGAAGCTCTGTCTCCTTTTTTTCTGATTCTTATTTCTGCCCCTAAATAATTAAACAGCAGGTAAGATTTTGCATTTGGGATTTCTTCACAGATAATATTAATTTCTGTGAAACCATTCCCCATTTGTCCAGATCATAGTTCCTTAATTTATATTTTAATCTAAAATAGCATTTTTTAAAAACAGAAATTTACAGTATTTCATCTATATTTGTCCAAGATTCCATACACTGAAACCCATGATTCCAAATAGGTGATCCTTTTACCAGGTTTTATATCCCCACAACTGCCAGACACCAAGACTATAGACCTACACGTTGCTATAATCAGAAGTTAGAGATATGACCAAAGAACCTCAGTCTCCCATAACATAAAAATGCATAATATAATGGAGTTGCTCCCAAAATGTGGGACACTTACCACTGAGTAATTGATAGGGTTCAGTTAGTACACATTTTTAATGTTAATGTAGTGTATCTATTAAGTACACACCAAAACATGCTACCAATACATCAAAATTATGACGCTTATTTACAAGGTAAAAGAGTATATAGGTTTTACTTATTTAAGAGTCATTTTAACAGAAAATATGAAGTAAATAATAGGTGGGGTGGTATAAGAACAATGCAAAACATATGAAAATTCTGTAAGAATTACTTAAGTTTAAAAAACAGTAATATAATTTTGCAATAATTTAAAATTGGCTATATTCTCAAAAGAAGCATCAAAATTAGGACAACCTAAATTACTATAACTAATTCATGGTTGTTACTGAAGTTAAAAAAAGAATAATTTGGTTCCGTATTAGTGGATAATATCTTCAGGCATATCTCAAAGCTAATGTTTTATTCAATGCGACATTACAAGCATTAACTTTTACAAACCAAGCCAAGAAATAAAATGTGCTGCATTTTAAATACTGTATAATATTTATAGACTTTTCTCCCACTCAGATATGTGCTTTACTCAGTAAGGACAATAAATACCAAGGGCCTGAAAAGATTTGTAAGAGCTTCTTAAAAGCCTTTCTAGAAATTTATTTGAGCCAGAAATATTAGGAACCACGTAAAATATAGCAAAACAAAGAGTAAAGTAGATTCCATTCCTGACTACGTTACAACAGGAATGTGAGGAAAAGCAGGTTCCATTTAACAGGTACAAAGAAAATACTGGAGAATTTGTATAAGTCAGATTAGGTGAAGTTTTGAATTTTTTTTCCCCCTTCAATCCTATTTATTTTTTAATTTTTTTAAAATTTTATTTTTTTCAGTGTTCCAAGATTCATTGTTTATGCACCACACCCAGCTGAAGTTTTGAATTTTGCTCTCTCTCTCACAAATTGTATGAATGTATGACTTTATTTATTACCTAGGGGAAATTAGAGTTAATTATTAAAAATAAAGTTCTTTAAATAAAATATATGTCATTTGTTTCTATTTTTGGATATAAGCCTCTACTATGAGTTACTATTTTTAGAAAAAAAATGCAAAATTTTGAATACAAATTAAATATAGACAATATTAGAGTATTCTAGACACAGTGCTTAAATACCAAAGGCCAACAGTATGGTAATTCAGAAGCAAGTAAAACATACATGATTCCACACATAAAATTCATATAATTTATATAATGGTGCTTTTAAAAACCTTCAGAAAAATTATGGGATGATAAGTAGTGAAACTCATAGGACAATTACTGCCACTGGTAGGTAATAGTGAGTGCTGACTGAAAACTGTTTCATAGAAGTAATTCAAAAATAACAAACTATAGTTTAAAAGACTTTGTCATAAACATTGTCAGAGACAGTAGCTGGCAGGCAAATTAGGGAGCTGAGCCTCGGGCACTCTAGTCAGCTTATAAGATTAATCAAATATATGTCCATCAAGACTGAAATGTATACAGCTTCAACACAGCAAAGGAACTGGCAAAGTCGCTAAGGCTGTTAGAGGTACACAACAGGGACACACAACCGTGGCCAGCACTAGGCCCTCTCCACTCTCTACCCCAGGAGGGGCAAGTAGGACAGACTGCAGATAGCAATTCTCCATCTGCCTTCAGTTTATGAAAGTAGGGTCTGCATCAAGTACCCATTCTTACCACTGTGATATCTTACTGATATTTACTCTTCCTTCTCACATGGTCTTTCCATCTGCTCCTTCCTTCCTTTCCTTCCTTTCCCTCTTTCCTTCTCTGCCCTCCCCTCCTGTCCACTCCCTTTCCTTTCCTTCCCTTCCCTTCCACCCTCCCTCCCTTCCTACTTTCCTTCTCACTTTCTCATTTCTTTTTTTGTTTCTTACTGCATCAATCCAATTGTTTATAATATACTGTTGAGGACTATCATGATTACTCATCCTTACAAGGCCTCTTCCGTTTTGTATCCATTGTTATATTACTTGTATCTTTTATTCCCTTCAACCAGACATCCAGGTATTATAACACTTCATACAGATTTATCCATGAACTGTAACAGGGTCACAGGTGACCATAACTTAGAACTTAAACTGATGGTGTTTGACAAGTCTGTTTTTTACTCTCTACATACACTCTAAATTCACTCCTCTGTCCTCTACATAGTAATCCAAAAGTGTGCATATGGCACATTTGTGGTGTCCAATACCCCAGGCAGTAATTATCTTCCTGGGAGATAGAAATACTAACAATATAAGGTTCTTATTGCTGTGATTAGACCTATTTAACCAACCTTTTCCTGAAATAATCCTTTTTAATTTGTCTACTCCTTAATCCCGTATCAGGTTAACATTCTTTCATTTCTGAAAGTAAGAAAGATATACATAATGAGTAAATAAAGCATGTAGTTAATCTTTCACACCTAACCTTTAGCAGAAAAAGACTGTTAAATTATCTTCTTCCCATGCAATTTATCACTGTCCTTTGTTTTCTGAAAAAGTGAGAGTTGTCCTTGAGCCAGATAGCTTCACAGGTATTTGATGAGTTCCTAAGGATACATACGAAATGTCAAAGAAATATTGCTACTGGACATTTTAGTACCTTACTGAGATCCTTTTACTCTCCCTTCTGCTCTTTACCTGTCCCTTGTGGACTCCAATTGCTTATTATTTTGACAACAGTAGAATATGTTACTGATGTGACTACAAAATCTCTAGACTAAAATTTGAGCTCTTTTAACTTAATGATAAAGGCATCAAAAACTGATTTTAACGAAGATGTTAAGTCTTTCCTCTCATTCCTTTGCTCTATTTTAGGCTATCTGTACTACCACGAAGTTCCAACCAGGAACTTGAATTTAGAAAAATGAGAAATAGTATATACTTGGCAAACTATGAACTGATATGACTTGACTTAATTTGGCTGCTGTGGGAGGGTAAATAAAATATGTGTGGATATTGTTCAGCACAGTGCTTGTTAAAAAGCAGCAAAGTTGTGTTAATTTCTCTTCCCATCTCCTCTTTCTTGAAATCCCACTTCGGTATCCTTCTTTGTTATCTGTATTTTGGGTTTCCTAGAAAACCATGTGTCAAAAATCTTAACCAACTGAGAAATCACCTTCTTAATAAAGCCTCTAAATCCCTATTCTTAAAGAATTTTAGTTGAATGTACTGACAATATCTCCCATCAAAATTTCTAAAAGAGTGAGCGACTTAAACACAGTGGAAACTCAAATATTTTTTTGCACAAGCAATTTATAAAAACTGAAATGGTGAATGGGACATGGAACAAAGCCCTATGGGTCATGGGACAAAGTCCTAGATTCATTCATAAAGATCAACTTCTTTTGGCTATGATTCAAACAGACTGTATAAAAGTAAACCAAGATTCTAATATCAGAGGGGAGGCGCACATAATAAAAGTTCAACTTTCCAACTACTTGCTGAGAGTTCTCAACTGGAAGCTTTAAATATCAAAAGTACTATAGGGGACTGGTCATAAAAATGAAGAGCACATGGTCCCTATACTATGACTCTTTCTCCAAAATTGTTCTGCAATTTAAAACTATTTATTTCAACTAGAAAATATCATTGATACCTACTGACCTGCCACTAGGATGACATGCTGGCCTTTGGAGCTGCATATTCACATAATTACAGGGAGCATACACCTCAGTTTGCCTAGGACAGCCTTGATTTGTAGTATGCGCAACCCCACACTGCCACAGACAAAATGGAATGCAGGACTCAGCATTCCATTACATTCTCTGGTAAAATATCCTCACAACAGGGTATTATTAACTTTTACCAGCTTTTTTGCTTTTTGTATCTTTACATTTTAACTTACTATTTAAGCGTTAAAGTCAAAGAGATAAATCTTATTAAAATTCTTTGAATTACAAATAAGACCTTCGCCTTTATCTTACCAGTGAGACTACTTACAATCTTATCAATGATGTTTAAAGTCTGACCACCACCCACCATCCTCATCCTCTTCCCTATGCCAGGAAAAGCACTACAGTTAGACTGACTTGAAACCATCCAATAACTTCTTGTGTATTATATTTACCTACATACATATGTAACATATGAAAAAAGAATAATCTTATAATTGAAGAGAGTGTTCACATAAATATCACACTGTAGGAAGAAACAGTTCAATTTCCTTCTTCCACTCAACATTTTCAAAATGGTCTTGTGGAGGGAAAGAAATCAATTAATTTTTACATGTTGGCCTCATTTTTTTTCCCAATTTGATGACCTTGCCAATACAATCTAACAACTCATTTGTCTACTCATTTTAATTTTTTCTTGGTTAATTTTGGTTCCCTATATGGCCTTAAAAAATTGTCATGTGGGGACACCTGAATGGCTCAATTGGTTGGTTAAGTGTCTTGACTGTTGACTTCAGCTCAAGATTATGACCTCAGGGTTGTGAGCGCAAACCCTCTATCAGGCTCTGAGTTCTGTGAGGAGCCTACTTAAGCTTCGCTTTCTCCCTCCTTCTGCTTCTCCCCTCCTGAGTTCTCTCTCTCTCTCTCTAAGAAAGAAAGAAGGAAAAAAAAAAAGTGAGAGAGAAAGAGGGAGGGAGGGAGGGAGGGAGGAAGGAAGGAAGGAAGAAAAAAAGAAAGAAAGAAAACTGTCATTTCCTCTAGATGTTCTAATTTTTTTTTTTCCCATAAAGTCTGTCATCACCTTTGTACTACTATCTGGTAGCACTACAAGTAATAACAAATTGAAGTCATGTGTGCTTTTTGCTTTCTTCTTGATGACATTTACCAAAGGTTCTTATTACTTTCAAAAGAATAATATTAGATTCATGGATAAAATCTCCTGAGATTTATATTTACTTATATTTCATTTTTGTGCTCGCTTCAGCAGCACATATACTAAAATATTTCATTTTTAATATTTCTGCCTTTTTTTTCTATTTCAGTAATTAATTTCTTCTGAATTAGATGGAGGTACATTATTATTTTTAGTCTCATTTCATCTGCTTTCAATATTTCATTTGTTGTACCACGTATTTAAGTCCCAAATTTTTTGAGCACACTGCTTTACCCACACCCACAGATTTTGATATGGATACTCATACACTTGACTTGTTCAATTATGAACATCTTATAATAGCCATCTGCATTTCCAGTTGAACAAACACATCATTTGGAGTTGTGTTTTTATTTTCCAAGTGAGTATGTTCCCGAGTATTGATATCTAATTACATTATGTTGGGCTCAGGAAGTGTATCTGCAGGAAAACAATTTTTGCTGTTTGTTAAGATTTACTCCAAGGTTAAACATAAAAAATTTTGGACAATATTTTTATTTGTTTGAAAATAATGTATTTGGGAGTAGGAATTTTGTGCAAGTCTATTAGGTCCACCCTAGTATTGAGGCTGTAATTTTCAATAATCTTAATATATTCTTAATCTTTTAAGCTGTCTTTCAGAGTGATAGAAATTGAAATTTCCCACTATGTTCATAGATTTTATATTTTTCAAATTGTCTGAAATTTCAAACAAATTTGTTAGGTGCATTAAGGTGCTATTACATGTTTTTGTTCTTCATGATAAATTGTTCTTATTATGGGGGAAACACTTATCCATGTTCCTCTGCATATTCAGTGTTGTAATGAACACAAATATACCATCTATTATCTGGATTTACCAAGATTGACAGGTTTTTTAAATTAGTTTCTGATTTTTTAAAAAATTAGTACCTAAAAATAGGTACCTTTAACATGATCACATTCACTGTGGCTACCGATCTATTTGTCATATCTCTTACTGTATTATTTTGTTATTTTTATTTTTACTATGCTTTTTGTTTTTTCTTCTTTGTGCTTTGCTTTCTTTCCTTTTATTTATTTATTTATTTATTTTTTTGGCTTGTGTCTTTGTTCTTTTTTCCTCTATTGCTCTTATATATACACTCTACTTCTTTCTTCTAGTCCTTATGAAATTGCTATCACTTGCATTTTTTTTAAAGATTTTATTTATTTATTTGAGAGAAAGACAGTGAGAGAGAGCATGAGAGGGGAGAAGGTCAGAGGGAGAAGCAGACTCCCTTTGGAGCTGGAAGCCCAATGTGGGACTCAATTCCGGGACTCCAGGATCATGACCTGAGCCGAAGGCAGTTGCTTTAACCAACTGAGCCACCCAGGCGCCCACCTGAATTCTTTTAATAGTATCTAGAGTTCATCAATATGGTCTCCACTTCAAAAGAACAGTAATATTCTATATCTATCTTATTCCTTTTCTCTACTTGCTTCTGTCCTTCAATTAACCATGCTGATATAGTTTGAAATTTTCATTTCAAATTGTTTTTAAGCATTTTAAAGATTCTGTACTTAGAGTTAGCAAAGTTGCCTAATTCATTTTCTCCCCACTTATTTTTGAATTTCATTATTAGCTCACTCATTTTTATTTTGCTAGTAATTTTGCTTTGTTTTTATTTTTAATTTATTTATTATTAATATTAATTATATCATATATTTAATTATATAATTAAAATTATTGCATATAATATAGTTATTATATATTATACAGAATATATTATTATATATGATATATAAGTATATATCAATACTATTAAATTTAATTTATTTTTATTTTTATTTAATTTAAGTAAAATTAAATTTTAATTTGAATTTATATTTTATTTTTTATTTTATTTTTATTTTGCTAGCAATAATTGCTTTAGTAATTTTTCTGGGGATGCTTTATCTTTGAAATCAAGCAATTTTAAGTTTTTGTCATAATAATTTGAAATCTATTGGAAATGACTAGGTTTTTTAATTTAATAATTTATAAGTTTAATTATCTACTTTTAGTTATATACTTACCAATACAAGCACAATTTTACAAAATATATTTGGCTCCATATTTCTTTAGAAAGTTGCCTTTGACTACCACTGCCCCTCACTATGAACAATTAGGAAATTTTAATACTTCAATTTTTCTTTCCTCATTTTCTTCTCTATCACCTGATTTGGGATGGTTTTATAATTCTTCCTATCTCAAGTGTTTATCTTCAAAGTTTCTGAAATTATACTTTGTACTTACTAATGTACCTATTAGTTCAAACATTACCTAAAACTGAAAGTCAGTATACTTCTACCACCAAAATCAATTATGACTTAAAAGCTCTAATTCTAATTGCGTTTGCTCCATGTTCTTCCTTAAAGAACCACAGAATGTTCATTTGTAAAGCTATGGATGTCAAGACTTCTACTGTCTGTGGGAAATGAAGGTGAATTCAATTAAAATTTACTAAGGGATAAGAGGTCTACAAGTATTTATACTACTTAAATCCTCCACCACTTTTTTTTTTTTTAAGATTTTATGTATTTATTTGACAGATAGAGATCATAAGTCCGCAGAGAGGCAGGCGGTGGCGGGGTGGGAGGGGGGGAAGCAGGCTCCCTGACAGGCAGAGAGCCTGATGCTGCGGGGCTCAAGTCCAAGACTCTGAGATCAAGACCTGAGCCAAAGGCAGAGGCTTTAACCCACTGAGCCACCCAGGCGCCCCTCCTCCACCACTTTTTATTTCAAAGCTTTTCAGGGTCTACCCACTTAAAAAAAAAAAAAAAAATCTCAGAAATAGTTTATAACATCAATCTACTAACAATTAATTTTATGACATCTTAACTTAGCAGTTTTCATACAAGATAATTCTAGGACAAGGGGGAAGAAAATCCTAGGATGTGCAAGAATAACTACGCTGAAGTACCTAAAAATAAGACCCCCAAAATCATGTCTGCTGATTCTATACCAGAAGTAAGAAACAAATTATTCTGAACCCCAAATAAATTTTCAAAAAGAAAGGTAGAATGGAAATCAGAGTAAGAATAATAATCCTGAAAAAGGGACGCCTGGGTGGCTCAGTCAGTTTAGCTGCTGCATTCAGCTCGGGTCATGATCCCGGTTCCTGGGATGGAGTCCCGCATCGGGCTCCTTGCTGAGTGGGGAGCCTGCTTCTCTCTCTGCCGCTGCCTGCTTGTGTGCTGTCTCTCTCATTCTGGCAAATAAATGAATAAATAAAATCTATATGGAAAAAAATAATAATCTGAAAAAAACAGTGCAATTATGTAGACTACTGCATTGACAATGAAAAAGTAAGTTATAGGAAAGGTTGGATTTTAAAATAGCAAAAAGATGGGAAAATATTCAAAGTAGTATGATATGCAAGGGTTAGCAATTATTGCATGTAGGGGGTAAGGGAGCCACCAAAATGGCTTATTATCTTTACTACTTGTCACTTGTCAAGACTAAAGCATGCTGGCTATAAAATATTTAAGTATAATAGAACTATGTAACATGGAAAGAAGAGCCCATGATCCAAGCCCAAAGTAAAAGACAAATTAGATTTTTTTAAAGCATACAGACACACTTGAACAATGTTTTAATATTTGTTTTGTGTTTCTGTTTTTAGGCATTTGTAATATTTAATAGTTTGGAATTCCTTTTGACAAAAAGGAAGGTCACAAATGGGACACAATTTGTTTAACTTATCCCTTATCAGGCAACAATTTTCTTATCTCCAGTTTTTCACAATTTGCAAATGAGGGTACAATGAATACCCTGAGTGGATATGTAAACATATCTGTATACATTTGTGAAGCGTACCCATAGTTCTCAAAATAAGATTGCTAAATCAGGCATATCACTAAATTTCTATAAAGATCACTAGAATATTAGGGTATTATACACCTATCAAGGGCACTGGCTTTTCCCCCACAATGTCATCAACACTGGATAAGAAATTAAATATGTTGATTTTAACAGTTGTTAAAACATTCTATTGGAAACACTCCAACCTATTGTGCCAGGACAGCAGAAGGAAGAAGAATGTACTGAAAATAACAGTATTTATTGACAGGAGAGAGAGGTGCCTGGCTGGCTCAGTCAGTGGAGAATGCAGCTCTTGACCTCAGGGTTGTGAATTCGAGCCCCACACTGGGTGTAGAGATGACTTAAAATATATTTTTTAAAGACTTAAGTATTTATTTTAGTCAGAGAGAGAGTGTGTGTGAGCATTTATTTCACACACATGTGCGCAGGGGAGAGGGGCAGAGGGAGAGAGAGAGAATCTCAAGCAGACACTCTGCTGAGCTCGAGCCCAAAGCTGGGCTCCTCTCATGATCCTGAGATCATGACCTGACCTGAAATCAAGGGTCAGACACTTAACAGACTGAGCCACCTAGGCAACCCAAAAATAAAATCTGAAAAACAAAACAAAACAAAACAAAAACAGCACTGACAGGAGAGAGATACAAATGCAAATGTGAATCCTAAAATCCTAACTAAGGAAACAGTTAAGGGTTATGATGAAAAGAGTAGTCCACATGGTTTTTAAAATAACCTTCTAGGGGCACCTGGGTGGCTCAGTGGGTTAAGCCCCTGCCTTCGGCTCAGGTCATGATCCCAGGGTCCTGGGATGGAGCCCCGCATCAGGCTCTCTGCTCAGCGGGGAGCCTGCCTCCTCCTCTCTCTCTGCCCTCCTCTCTCCTCTCTCTCTGCCCGCCTACTGTGATCTCTGTCAAATAAATAAATAAAATCTTTAAAAAGAAAAAAAAAACCTTTCTAAAATGCATAAATTCTATGCAGATTTTCTCCAACAAACAGAAGAATTTGCCTGTGGAATATTGATCAACCAGAAAATAATTATTTCCAACTCAAATGTAACTGTTACAGAAGATGTGATAACAAATTACCTGATGTCAATGACAGTAAAAGTTAAGGGCTTCTTCTGAGTTTAGACTCAGTTTTTAACTGCCTTCAGTCAGAACCAACTGTGTGCTCCATATTAATCATACCATTTTAAGCTTTGTTGTTTCCTCGGACAGCATCGTCATGTATGAGATTACCATTGAAATAAGAGCTTTTGTGATGTATTTTCTTTTATTTTAATAGAAAGGAGTAATTAAATAGAAATAAAATTACACTCAACTTACACAACTAAACTGAAACCACCACTTATACCTGAGTCCTTCAAACACTCATTTAATCAATATGTGTTTTTAATGGTAATAGTTACGTGCTTACTAAGACAGCTTAATTAAGAAATACAATGATTAAAAAAAAAGAAATACAATGATGAAATTAGAAAGGTACTAAAGGAAGCCATCTGGACATTTAGTTTCTCAACCTATAGACTATCTGTATTCCTTTTATGTTTTTCAAATGCATTTAGGAACAATTTGGTGAGCCAATATAGCAATACCAGATGTACTCTGCAAACTGATTATGAAGCAGATGGTTTTACGATCACACTTGTGTTTTAAAAGGTGTTATTGTATTATGTAAGGTTCACATTTATGACACACGCTTCTTGTTTAGCATTGTGGATGGTGTCATTCTGTCAGAGCATCTCACACATTTCTCTTCCTTTGCATCTGTTCGGTAAACAGGCTGACTGATTCTCATAGCAGGAGGGATAAATTATCCAATTACATTGCTGGAAGGATGGTATATTGCACAATCCTTATTTTCTGATTAACATGATGACATCAGTCTAACTTCTACTAGAGGCAACCATGGAAAATCAACACAGATGTCTAAAAGCCAAGTCCGGTTATGCCCAGTTTATTAAATGACTGATCCATGTGACCTAACAAGATTTCACATGAGCATTTTATTCCTTAATGGTATCTTTCTGCTATATACCATATAGTTTTGCTTAAACAAGCTTGAAGGTAAAACACACTCTGGAAATAATTCTATATTATGAGACTATAATCATAATTATTCTAGGCATACTAAAATAATAATAAAGATATTAGCCTCTACTTAGCCATAATAGAAAATTAATGTCACTGCAGTGATAAGCATGCCTTTCTGAAGAAAGCAATTGAGTATTATGCTTTTTGTTCATGCACCAGATTTCAATCTTGTCATGCCTTTGGAACATAATGGAATGTAAGAAAAGCATTTCAAGGAAAGCCTGAATTGTCTATAAACTCAGTCTGTGTCCTGACATTCTGGCAACGTTCCCTGCCTGATTTGTTAAGGTAACTTAATTCTGGATTCGAGAGATCCAGTGGGATTTATTCTATTATCTTAATGACTAGACTAGTACTACTGCGAGGCAAAACTGTCATTCATTCAACTCAACTAGCACTTACTTGCCACCTACAAAATGCTCCTGTGCCAGCCACCAGGGATGCAAATATAAGTGGATCTTGAGCATGCCCTCAAGGTGATTACCATCCATGGAAAAGCAAGATGCAAACAATTATCTGTGTGTGTCAAAAAGAATTCCCATTATTGCAGCAAATATTAAACTGTAACTAATGGTATTCATAATGAGGTATTAAAGAGGAAGTTTACTTATGTCTGTAATTTACATTAAAATACACCTAAAATAAGATGAATTAATGATGGACAGAGGGATGAATAGACAGTTGTATAGCAAATATAGTTAAAAAAAAAACTTAATGATATAAACTAGGTAGTGGGTATACAGGTATTTGCTGTAAAATTATTTTAACCATTTGATATACTTGAAATTTTTATGATAAAATGTTGGAAAGGAAAAGAAAGCAGGATGCTTACAATTGAAATTGTGGAGGAAAGAGGGCAGTTGTTACTTAAGGCTAGTTTATAGTACGAACATGAGAGAAGTTAACTGTTTTAGGGTGAGAAATGGGGTAAATAAACGAAAATCAAGGAATTGAGAAACCAAGGCAGGGAACTGGAAGATTCATCTACTTAAGTCTATAGGTACTGAAATCATCAAAATTTTAAATTTGCTATACCACAGAAAGTTACAGTTAACCAGTATGTAAATCTTCAAGGAATCCAAAACTGGCCAGTAATGAGTGACACAGTCTAATGGCAGAAGCTTCAAGGCTAGAGGCTTTTAGAAGTAGAGAGAGACAATGTTCTGGATACAACACAGAGAAATAAGAAGGCCATTTATTCCAATTTCAGGCTCAGGGGCACAAAGACCACAGAAGAAAAATTAGTCACTACTTGAAAAAGCTACATAAAAATAGTACAGTAAGTGTAGAACCAAGTCTTGGCTAGAGTACACAGGTAAAGAAAATGTTTAATCAAGAGTTTGAAGAACATTTGATAAGGACAAATCACAAATTCCAGAGAGTGCACTAGCAGAATTTAGAAAATGAAATTGGAAATAGCAGTAAAAAATAATGTCAGATAAGGTTAAACACAACCTATAGGAGGATAAGAGTCCAGATCTTCTGAATAAAATACACAGTAATAAAAAAATTTTATGGGTCTCAGAAGACCAAATGGGATGATGAAATTCTGGATGATGGAAGGGGAGAAAGATTTAGGGGTATCTTGTCAAAGCATGCAGAAAGAGTAGCTATTTATCACGTAGACAGGCAAGGAAGGGATTTCCAACCAGTGGGAACAGCCAGAGTAAATAATCAGAGGAACTTAACAAAAGAATGTTTTAGGGAATACAACTAGTTGAACATCTGAGGTGTGTAAAGTGCAAAGGTGAGAGTTCTAACAGTTGAAGCTGTAGACAGAGGCAGGGTGTTATAGGCCAGATAGGAAGTGTTTAATAGGTATCCTGTAAACACTGAGAAAACCACTGAAGAATACATTACCTTGTCACAAAGATTACTCTGGACACAATATGGCCTGAATTAGATGATGTCTTTCTAGAAGTAGAAAATCCAGCTAAGAGGATTATTCCGAGAGCAGGTGGCAAATGATTAATGCCTGAGCTAGAAATGTGGCATTAGGGATGGAGAAGCAAGGATATGAGATAACTTTAGAAAAAGGACCAAGCTTTAGAGGGGGAAAAAAAAAAAAAAAAAAAGCCTACAGCAACTGACGCAAAAAGCAAGATAATGGGAAATATCTGTGACAGACACCCTCTTTCTTAAATAAATAAATAAAAAATACAACCATACAACACTGTAATTGATTTCTACATTTAAATATATTACAAGATGTTCTCATGGTAAATATGATAACATGAAAATTTAAAGTTCATTTCTTGAAAACTGAAAAATAAACACTTTATCTCAAAACTAAAGGCCATTTCTCTGCTGTAGAAGCTATCTTGCAAAAATCTTTATAAGGTAAAATTCATATCTAAAACTATAGCTTTAGACTTCTTTTTCTGACAAAAAAAATTATTATACATGGCTGATTCATCATTCTTCTAAATTTGTAAGTTCATTTTTCCCATTTCTGTTTAAATAACAGTATTTTAGACTAGGCAGACAATACTAGTATACTGTCAAAATTCTAGCCACAACTGAAATTTCTTAAACTATTTCTGTCACTACTTGGATTTGACCTACTCTAAGGAGAAAGACACATCTAGAATTCTCACATGAAACATAATTTCTTTTCAGCCTTGTTCATGATTTCTAATTATCTAGTTTTGTTCTACCCATTCAACCTTGCTGCTCTGTTTCCATTGATAGAACACTATTTATACTGTTTCTCCTTTGGCTTCTATATGATTTGAAACTTATGGAGGCAGTTTTCCTTTTACATATTTGATTATTAGTATATCTTCTATTAATGACTGGACTTATGCTAAGTAAAATACAATCCTCTTTCAGCTACAACCAATATAACAAAACTGAGGCAACCATAAGAATTTTAACATTTATAGTCTAGTTGTAGCCCTGCATCAGTGCTGCTGAATCTACGTGTTGAAATTAAAAGGTAGTTTTTAACACAGCAGGCTGATGATGCTGACAAGCCATTGTTATCCATCTGTCTAGGACTCCTGACAAGAGGTTGTTATTCATGATTACTTAATTTAAGCACTATGAGAATTAACAGTCTTTTTAATCATCCAAATAGCAAAAATTGGAGCAACTCCATTTAAAACTGAGTTCTATTCTGAGAAATAGAAGATTCAAATCAACATATAATCCAACATACATAATCAACTACCTCCCCAAAATCTGAAAAAATTAGGTCACCACAGAATAAATTATGGACCAAGCACCTCAGCAATTTTAAGAATTTCTGCCTCCCACATCTTTCTACTCAAGTCTAGTATAAATGGTTCAAGGAAGATGAACTTTGGATTCTCCAACTCTTTTAAAGCAATTATCTTAGACCCTTTGACTTTACCATAGATCTTGATCTCTTTTTATCCTACAGCCTACAGAGTCCCTAACATTCTTTCCTTTGCACCCGGTTTTCAGCCCAATAATCACTTCTGGAATTTTGTAACAGGACTTGGCTTTCCTGTCTATCACTTTTGTACTACCCTAAACACAACTGCTTCTCCCTCTCTTGACTCTTTTTATTCCAGTTTACTCTGGGAACATAGTATGTCTGTCCACAATGCAGCATAATCACGCCCTCCCCCAGCAACCTGACTGGCTTGTGAATCTCCACCTTAAAATAATTCATACCCCTTTTTCTATCCTATTTTTTCCTTATGATTCTCATTCTTGTTGCTTTCTCTTCTAGAAAAAAAGAAAACTATTAAGAAGCAGTAACATTTCAATTTGTCTGAAATATATCTAGGAAAAGAGAGAAAGAAAGTAGCTGAGTAGCTTATATATGTACCTTCTATTATAACATGAATTACCCTTACTCATTCTCTGACCAACTGGTCAACAGGGTAGGATTAAGAATCCAGTGCGGTAGATCCTTTTTTCTAAAGTTGGTGCTTATTTTCTAAAAAAAGTATTAAAACAAACAAAAAACCCAGAAAACTCTTTAGTCAATTTTTTGATTATGCTAGTAAACCAATTCATTTTAAAAACTGATAAAGGCTATCAAGTGTTTATCCTATCTTTCTACATGACCATACCTTAACATAATCCAATAGTTCAAAAGGAAAAGTTGCTTTTTATAGAAGCAGGATACCTTCTAAATAAGTATCAAACAATGCAATTAAAATATCACCATTTTGGAACCATTAAGAAATAAAGCTAAACAATGATCAAAATAGGTACCAACATCACAGAGGAGTCAAATATTCTTGTCTTCTCATGGTAGTACACAATATTACTAAAGAAGTATTTTTATTTATGAAAGAATCAGAGTTCTTTTAGCCTCCAGATCTATGCACCACGTCTTAAGAACCCATAGGGGTTGGAGGACAGATTAAATGACACCATGGTATTTAGGAATAATCTCAGTTTTTAATAAATAAAATAATTTTGAAACTCAAATACTCATACCATAAAATACATCTTGTTGTTCATTAAAAATATAATTAATACTGATACTGAGAACATTAAAAAAAAAAAAAAAGCAGGAAGGATGTTCATCTCCCAGCCTAGAGAGAATAACAGGGTCTAGGATTACTTTCCACCATAAACAACTGCAAAACTGAGTAAAGTTCATATATAATTGTCATACATTAGGTAACAGGGAACACTGGGTTATAATCCCTGAAAGAAAGTAAACAAATGAATAGAGACCAATTTATGATATTTTTCTAACCTGATATTTTATATTTAGAAACAATATTTTGAGGAATCAAAACCTAGGAAACCCTGCAGCTGTAGAACACAAAAATACAACCATTTTTAAAGTACAGGTACTAAACAACAAGAAAAATGACTGAGAAGGAAAGTAATACATCAGTAGATAAATCAACAGAATTTTTAAAAATATAATTACCATTATCGTTATATTAGAGAAAATTAGGTTCATCCTAATGTTACAGAACACTCAAATTTACAGTGGCTCAAACACAAATTTTATTTTTTAATTCTTTCACTCTGCAAAAGCCCAGATTTAGTAGAACAGTTCAATGAAGTAATCAGGAACCCAACCTTCCATATTTTGACCTCACTATTACTTTACATGGTCTTTATCTGTATATTTTTGATTATTGCTGGATCTCCTGCCATTATGCCAAGATTCCAGCCAGTGGGAGAAAGAAGAATGAAAGGTACATTCCCTTGAACATAAGCTATTCCTACAACTTACATTTATATCCCTTGGTCAGATACTGGCAAAGCACCCAACCTATTAAAAAGGAGGCTAAAATAGAGTCTATATTCTGGGTAACTGCATATAATTTTAGCTGTCAAAGCTTAAAAAAAAAATCAATGATTCTTTTATACTACCAGATAGAAGAAACTCTCAATCTTTGTCACAATTATAGAATTATTAATCTGCTATACCGTAAACTAAAAGAGAAAGACTGAAACTAGGAAACAGCAATCCATATTTCAAAGAACGACAACAATGAAAAAGTGAGACCAACTAAAGAAAAGGTTTGGGGGAAGGCAATAGTGAATAAAAGGAAGTTAGTGGCCAAGAGCTAACTCTACACCAGCTGAACCCCTCAAGGACCTATTTTGATGTTTCACTGGACTAGATTTGTTCTTACAAATAAAAGAAGCAGAAATGAAAATAGAGAACACATTAGATTACCCTTGACAGATATTTCTTTTAGATTAATTAGAACAGAATAAGGGTAAGTGAAAACCCACCACTTCATGCTAGAAATATAAGATGGATAAAGAAGATGTGGCATATATGCACAATGGAATACTATGCAGCTATCAAAAGAAATGAAATCTTGCCATTTGCAACAACATGGATGGAACTAGAGGGTATTGTGCTGAGCAAAATAAGTCAATCAGAGAAAGACAATTATATGATCTCTCTGATATGAAGAATATGAAAGGCAGGGTAGGGGGTTTTGGGAGATAGGGAAGGAAAAAATGAAACAAGATGGGATCAGAGGGAGACAAACCATAAGAGACTCTTAATCTCACAAAACAAACTGAGAGTTGCTGGGGGGTTGGTGGATTAGGGATAGAGTGGTTGCATTATGGACATAGGGGAGGGTATGTGCTATGCTGAGTGCTATGAAATATGTAAGTCTGACGATTCACAGACCTGTACCCCTGAGGAAAATAATAGATCATATGTTAATAAAAATAGTTTAAAAAAGAAATGTGAGATGGACTTCCACAGCATTTGATTTGCAAGGGTACCTGCTATACATCTTATCTTATGGAATTAAGACAGTCTATGTAGAGCATCTATCTACTACCCTGGTTTTATAGGTGGCAATCTTGAGAAAATGAAGTGACTTATCCTGGGCCACAGAGCTAAAACATTTTAATACTAGGACAACTGACCTTGAAAAGCATGGGTTTGAACTGTGAGGGTCTATTTACACACAGATTTTTTCAATAACTATAGTACCAGTACTGTAAAAGTACTTCCTCTTCCCTACAATTTTCTGAACATTTTCTTTTCTCTAATTTACTTTATTCTAGGGATACAGTATGAAATACACATAACATAAAATATGTGTTGACTGTTTATGATATTAGTAAGGGTTCCAGTCAACAAGCTACTAGTAGGTAGGTTTCTGGGGAGTCAGATTTAGACATGGGGTTTGAATGTGTGGGGGTTAACCCCCACCCCATGTTACTCAAGGACCAACTTTACTAGATTTAGAAGCATTCTT